>NW_009922392.1:0-39036 GCF_000696875.1 Nestor notabilis
CAAGTTGCCGGCTGGGTTTGAACCATGACAATGTCTTTCCTTCTCAACTTGCTGGGGGTAACAGAGAAGAAGAGGTTACAGTAAGAAGGCTCTTTGCCTACTACTATCAAAAGGTAGAAGCTGAGAGTGAGGGACTCTTGTAGAAGACAGGAAGAGCATGGCTCCTGACCTTACAAAGTGTCGCAGAAGTGAAGGAGAATGGAATCAGTGATTTGATTTAGGTGAATAGGTGCTAGTATCTCCCTTCCCATGAGGTAGAATCTAGTATATATATCTGTGGCAGGAGAAAGAGACATTGAAAACAATCTCCAGGACTTGTGCTTTTCTGGTAGGATTTAGGCATGTATTTGTTCTCCCATGCAAAGCAGACAAGCTGTTCTTTGGCCTGATCCTGTAAAAGGCTGAGTCATTTCCAGGGCTCAGTACTCCTCATCATGAGGGCGCTGCCCAGCCAGTTTCAAGGGTCTTTTTTATTTTGTATTGTCTTTTGTGTTCCTTTCTTTTATTCTTTCTTTGGCAGAATGAGTTTCAGTTATTTCTCCATGAACAGTTTCCAGCTTTTTGCCTTCTAAGGCTGACGACAAAGGCGAGAGTGTGCTGACAAAACCCAGCTCTATCAAAGCATGATAACGTTCTTGCTGTCTGCCTTTATCACAGATCTAAGCAGTGTCAGGCACCCAAGATTTAAACAAGTGGCAAGGCTAAAAATAGATGGAACAAATGCACTTGTTGTTTTGACTTTTAAGAATTATTATAGATGAAATCTGCTTTGTATAAAATACATGCAGCAGAAAGGGAGGGACGCTTCTAGGAGACTTGAGTGCATTCAGCTCCTGCCTTGCAAGCATAACACAGCTGAGACACAAACCCTGGGCCTGTGAAGGCACATTTATCTGCAACTCATCCCTGACCCAGAAGGGCCCCTGTTCCTATGACTGGATCTAAGCGGGTGAATTCTTGCATCTGCACAGTTTCACTGATTCCAGTGCCTGGGCAGACCCTGCTGCAGGACTGAAATCCTTGTGGCTGTCTAAGTTCAGACAGAGCAGCATCCAAGGACCCTCATCTATCCTTGGAGTTTTGTTCCCATATCCGGGAGCACTGAACAGGAAAAAGCCAGCATGGTCTCCAAGCCACACTATGTAAGTGGTGAAATCACCTGCAGACAGGAGGAACCACCCACAGACTGACTGGACTGATACCTATTGATTCTCCAGAGCCCTGGAGAGCTGGGCTTGCAGCTCACAACCCACACTGTATCTCTCTGTTCTGCACTAAAAGCAAGACTGCTTTCAGGACTGTCTGTGCCAAGGATAAAGGCAGCAGGTCCTTCAAAACTGGTTTCAGCTTTCTAGTTCACACTTGTCATATCACCCACTCCTTCTATTTCTGATCACCTTCTGTACTTGCCTCTCTCTCTGGACACTATTCCTGTTCTTAGCATCCACCTCCTGCACTCCTTCCCCTGCCAATCCCCTTCAGACACTGACTTGGAAGCAACAGTACACAGGAAAACAAGGCCTGCAGTGCTCAGTTACACTGTGCAGTTCATTGCCACTGCCACTGGTGAAGGCCAAAAGAAGAGATGGTTTGAAAAATGACTGGACATTTTCATGCTAGACAAACCCACAGTGGTTTTTAAACACAATGATTTATACGCTTACGAGGTCCCTATCCTATTAACTGCTGAAAAGAGCAGAGGAGTACTCTGCACTCTCACAGTTTCCTACACTTCTTCCCCAAACATCTGCTACTGGACAGTGTCAGAAACCAGCTGCAAAACTAGAGGGATCTTTGATCTAACCCAGTAAGGCCATTACCATGTTCTAAAGGACTGAAAACTCCTTTGGTCCTTATTCACTCTTGACCCCAGTGGATATCCTTAAGTGTTGCCTGGTCTCTGCTGCCCACCTAATGGCCTCATCCTTTGCTTATGACTGGAGAACTACTCTTTCTTTGATTAATCATTCTCTGTATTAATATCAAACAGCCTTAGTCTTTCTCAAGCAGATTAATGTTTCTGTCAAATTATTCCCTACCCTTCCCCACAGATAAAGAAAATGGACAAATGATGGCCATCAGTCCAATGGGAATGACACAGATGCATTCTAAATATAGCTTGGGGGAAAGAAAAATAGGGGAAGAAGAAAACCTCCCAATGAGTTGGTGTTTGATATGAACTTGAAATGACTTGTGAAATAGAAGATAGAGAGTCTTAAAGGCTGAGACTTATATTTTGAGTTTCTACGAAGTTGGGTGTGAAAATTGTGAACATTTTTTATTGTTCATTTAAAAGCAGCTTCAATAATGGAGATGAATTTTCTTGAAGAATTAGGAAGAACTGACAGAGACGTTTAACCTTTTTTTATTTTCAAGGTGGAGGGAAGGTGTATATTTAAAAGCAATTAAAATTGTATTTTCCAAAGAACTTGCCAGCGTAGGCTAGCTAAAGCACGAGCTCTTTGTAATTAAAAATTCTTCTTACTCAAAAGTTCTCAAAACAGTTTAAGCATCCAGAATCACTGTTACATGCTAGACAGCCAGGTGTTGTTACCATCCATCATTGTCAACTAAACTCAGGTCAAATTAGGCTTTCAGTCATCTTGATGACTTCAATGAGTCAAGCAGCAGAGTCAGTGAACCTGCTCTGGTACAAACTGAAATAGTCCGAGGCAGTGACAGGAGTCAGGATTCCTAATTCCTGCTCTGTTACTTTAACACTTCACTTCCTCCAGTAAAGCTGCAGACATTTCTTCTGCAGACATCTCACATGAGCTGGGGAAATGGAGCTGCTGAAGAGGGCTGTGGGGTTTTTTTTCCTCTCTGACAAGTTTTCTAGCAAGTTAAATAAATAGAATTTGAAAGTTTTTTAATATTCTTCCCTACAGCTGTGTGAATGGCACTGAGCAAGCTGTTATCTGCTGGATTTGCAGGAACATGAGCTAATTTCTAAGCTCCTAAAATACCACCTGATTTCTCTCACGGATCAAGAGACAACTGTCTCCAGCAAAATTTCAGCTGAATTCTTTGGCAGTTTTCAGAAAAATAAAAAACAAATCAGTCCCAACATACTTGGGGATGGAGGAGAATGGGGCTTTGGCCTTCAAAGAACAATGCTTCAACAAAACAGTTTTCCTATGGAGGGAATCAGCATTTATGCTAGGGACCATCCAGCTGGAATGCAGTCTGGCAGGAAAGGACCTGGGGTCCTGGTGGACACCAAGTTGCCCATGAGCCAGCAGTGTGCCCTTGAGGCAAGGGCTGCTGGGCTGCATTAAGCAAAAGTATTGCCAGCAGGTCAAGAGGGGTGATCCTTCCCCTCTACTAAGCAGTGATGAGGCCACATCTGGAGCAGTGTGCCTAGTTCTAGGCTTCCAAGTCCAAAAGAGATATGGACATACTGGAGAGAGTCCAACCAATGGACACAAAGTTGAAGGGACTGGAGCATCTTTCCTGAGGGAAGTCTGAAAGAGCTGGAACTGTTCAGTCTGGAGAAGAGAAGGCTCAGGGGGGATTTTATCACTGTATGCACCTACCTGAAAGGAGGGTGCCAAGAGATTGGAGTCAGGATATTTTCAGTGGTGCCCAGTGACAGGACCAGAGACAATGGGCATAAAGTGCAACACAGGAAGCTCTGTTTGAATATCCGGAAACACTTTTTTTACTGTGAGGGTAACTGAGTATTGACACGAATTGCCCAGGGAGTTTGTGGAGTCTCCATCCTTGGAAATACTTAGGTGCTGTCTAGACAAATCCTGGTCCTGGGCAACAAGATCTAAGTGGCCCTGCTTGAGCAGGGGGTTTGGAACAGATGACCTCCAGAGGTTCCTTTCAACCTCAGCCATGCTGTGACTGATTCTCTGATTTTCTAAATGCAGTGACTGTATCAGCAGTGGTAACAGAAGGTTTGGGCTTGGGGCTGCTTTCAGTCACTCCAGATGACAGGCCAGGAGCAGCCTGTGACCTTTAGGTACAGCTTTTCCTTCCTAGCCATGTAACCAACACCTTGCAGTGCCAGGTTTGGACATGAAAGAGTTTTTTTCATGCTATGTAAGGATATACTGACTCACACAAAGACCAGATCAAAGATCTATAAAACCAGTTCTAGTAGGTCAGGACAGATTTTCACAATTGTCCCTTCTGCAATGTATGTGCTATAAATCTATGATTCTCCCATGTGAAGGAATGTTTAAAGAGAGATGGTCTCCAGTTTGGGCATGGAGCAGAGAGCCAGCAGCACTCAGAGATCCAAAGCCTATTTCTAATGGTGACCTTCCATACAACACAGTTCTTGACTTTACTTCTGTGGTATATCGCTTACCCACCTTACAGCATGAGCATTATCTGCTGTGCTCATGGAGGCTTTCAACTAATCTCTAGGAAATTGATGGGACATTTCCCACTGGCTTTGATAGAACTACAAACAGATCCAAGTTTATTCCTATTTTATGTCCTTCTAGTTCACAGCTGCACTGCTTTCTGTGCATAGATCAAAAGATACAGGAAAGTTAGTATGGGCACTAAGTTGTTTCCACAGCATAAAAAGCTTTGCCCGCTAGATCTTTTAAGTAAAACATACTCTGATGTGACCTCCTGTAATTTAAATAACTCAGGAATTCAAGTCAGAAACTTCTTTGATATAGTTCAGGGTCTGTAAACCCTCTGAAACCTTTCACAGAGAAATCTCACACTTTTTTTTTTTTTTTTTTTTTACAGAGGTTCCGTAACAGAAAGTAATTATAAGGAACTAGTTATGGTCCCTCAGAGTTGGTCTCTGTGTTTGAAAAGTGAAAGTTCACCCAAGTAGCAACAATACAGATTGTATCTGTCTCAAGTCTTCACAGGAGTTTGTTTTGATTTCTGAGGCTGCTTTACTTACAGCTTTGTACAGAATTAGCAAGTCACTGGTTGAGTTTTCAGCTCTGTCCCCAGATGCACACAGCCATAGGCAGCTCCCAGGGCTTCTGCATTGTCTGGGAGTCAGTGGAGGCTGCTGGCACAAAACTGACAGCACAATTTTAGCCTCTGGCCAGTGCACAACTGTGAAAGTCTCAAACCACTGTACAAACAAAAAGGATCCAGTCCCATCCACCAGCACCTCAAATGCGCATTATCATGCAAATATCCAGATACTGCTTTTACAAAAAGCAAACAAACAGCAGAGAAAAACCCAGCTGTGAAATACAACTGCTCTTGATTGAGTGTCTCTCTTTCCCCCTCCATAACTGTAAGCACAGCAACAGTAACATTAAGGCCAAGAGAAGCAATTTGAGTATAAAAGCGGAGGTGAGACTTTGTTTCAGGTGTAGGGTATGACTAAAAATCCCATGAGGAATGCAGATTTTGAGGAAAGTGTCCACTGTGTTGAAAGGCCCAAGGTCCTGGGATCATTCAGATCAAGTGTTCACAAACGTATGGATTCTCGTGTACACTTCCAAGTGATCTGGAGCACCAGAGCATTTCAGCCAAGAAGAAGGATGTGTGGTGGCCAAGACACTGTTTAGCAGGACTGTCCTCACCCACACCACAGCCCTTGTACGCGCAGGAGGCCAGCAGTGGAGGAGCTAAGTAGGAGAACAGAGGTTTGCTTGTGTGTGTATTGTGATGGAGATCAGAAAATAGGATCCAGGGGGGAAGATTCTGAAATCTGTAATTTTTCTCTCTTCCTCCTCTAAAGAATGCCAAGGAATGAAGCGCAATCAGGTAAGTGGAAGGTCGGCATCTAATTCCCTTATCCTATAATAAAATAACCTGAACAGCTTTTTGCAAACAATCACAAAAATATAGAGCAACACCCTTTTATTTGCCATATACAATGAAGCAGGTTCTACAGGTACACACACAGCAGTTACCACCATCTAGTACAACTGAGGCATAGAGATAGGCTGAGACTTTCGTAAGCAGGTGCACAGTTCCTCTGAATTAAATGTGGGCTCTTAATTCTTATTTAAACACAAATATTAATGGCCTAATTTTTAAGTGTTTTCCTATGACTTCAGTGAAGAAGCTTGTGGTGTTCAGCAGCCTGGAAATTTAGGCCCTAAATATTCACATGCTTACTACTCTGGGACTTCCAAAGGAATTAAGCATCTAACTGTTTTTGAGGAATTTGATTTGGGATCTTAATTTCAAGTCTCTGTTTGACCGTGTATCTTACAGACAATCTAAAGAGAACACTTGGCTAGCAACTCATTTGTCTTCCAGATACAGTTAAAAATTAGAGATCAACAGAACTACGGGTTTGTTTTCAGTCAGCACTTCTTTCAACAGTTTACAAGTAACGTGCCTGAAACTTGCAACTCACATCAAGACTGTATGGAGGCCTGAGAAAATGAGGATGTGCAGCTCCTGCACTGGTGTGTGCTGACTGCAGAACTGTATAGGCAAGTGAGTGGTGTGACCCTGTGCGATTATTTGCAGGGCACTGTCACCTAAGTGACTGGCACGTTTGTGTCTGTCTGAATGAATCAGACACCTACCTGCGCTATATGGGAGTGCCACAAACCCTTCAGTTTCATCCTATCAGGTGTATGTAAGGTCCAGAAGTGGCAGAGGCTCGGCAAAGACTGTGTGGTCCTGTGCATGGGGCACTGAACAGGCTCTCCAGAGACCTCAGTTCTTTTCTTAGAAATGTTATTCATGTGCTACATGACCTTTGGAGTGTCCCTGCTCTCCTCTGCACTTCTACTTCCCCTCCCAGGTTTGCTTTTCCTCACTGCAAATTCTTTACAGCAAAAAGTTTCTCCTTTTTATCCTTCAGTCTCATGCAGAGGTGATGAAATGCAAAAAAATTAATAGCAACTAAGAAAACCAAAAGAATATAAATCCATTTTTAGCTCATGGGTGTTATAATTTTGTCCACAAGGATGAGATGTAGCACTGTATTCTTGCAATTGTCTCTTTAAGGCATGCCAGGAAAATGCAAGTCAGGTCTTTGGATGAATTGCTGTATACATTATTAAGAAAAAAACCTAAACCCTTAAAAAAATCTCACATCACAGACCCACATCCCTCTTAAAATTGGTCTGCCTTCCTTATTTTAGCCTCCCACTGGGACAAAATAAAGTGTCTGCTTGCCAAAGAAAACTTTGACTCCTTAACGAACTGACACATGAAAAACAAACCCGGTAATTTTGATGGCTGGCTTTCCATTTTTCACTGAAAAACCTAACAAAACTCCTGGAGCAGCATTACCCATTAGCCCTGTGCTTCGTGGCTGATTGTGTGTATCTATGGAGGCAGGTGAAGTACGTCTCGGCTCTGAGAGCTGTGGGTCTGTTCTACGCTACGATGGCGCTGAGCGGGCCGCTGTGACTGTGCCAGGCCGGAGCAGGAGCGGGGTGCCGCACCTCTCCTCCAGATGTCAGCACAGGCCAGCGCAGCTCCCCCGAGCCCTTCGCCGGGGCGCTGCGGGGATGGGCGGGCGGCCCCGCTCCCCTCTCTGCTACATTTGTTTTTCTAATTTCTTTCTTCTTGAAGGTTTACCAGCTGCTTTATTACCAGGCCGAGCTTTCCTTCCACTCTCTCCCTCTCTCCTCCTCCTTCCCCTTTTTTGTTCCTCGAGACAATCACTGTCTCTGGTCCCAGCTGCCACTGCTGATTTTTCATTACAGTTTAATTTAAAACTGGGATTGGAATGGAAATGTCTTTTTGCCATTTGGGGTTTGCGAGGCCTGTGGTTTTATTGCCAAAGGCACAAATGTTAGCTACTACTGTTTTTCCAGAGTACAAGTGTAAGGGGCCTGCCAAAGGGGGGCAAAAGGGTCAGGAGGCTCATGAGGAACAATGTGGGGGGGAATAAATCCACCTCATAGAGAGAAAATAAACCGATTCTTTGCTTATGCATTTATGCTGGTACATGTGCTGGTGTGTTAGAAGGAGGTGGGGTTGTAACATGTCTCTGGGCACCGCACTCACGAAGCAGATGTAAAAACAGACCAAAGCTCTGCTTGCTTCCTCAGGGGACATTGACAGGGAACACACAAAACAGGCTAACTACTTTTCATCTAAAGCTCCCTGGTTCTCTTGCTTTATATAGCAACCTGAGTGTTATATAGCACCCTGCTCAGTAATAGCACTTCAAGGAAAAACAAAACTGGAGTGAAGATGTGTGAGAAAAGAAAGGAGACCTGCTAGTCACTGCCTTGAGTTCTCTTTTTCTACACTGGAGAGTAGGATGCTACAAGCTCTTCCAGGAGGTCAACAGCAAGCCCTTCTAAATCAGTGCCCGCCTGCATGTCCCCAGCTGGCAAAGCCTCTGTTGCTCCTTCTGGTCTGCTTTACCCAGTCTCCTCCATTCATCAATAAGGAAATGATCAGACAAAGAAGAAAGAAGTAGAATGATTTCCAAGTTCAAAATTAACTTAAACTGGATGGAAATTTAATCCTTTCTCTCTCAAGATAAATGGAGGAGGATGTTGTGGACAGTTGCAGTCTTCAATTTAAATATTTAGCATGAGCACAGGAAGCTACTGTTTCCAGCATGGCAGATTACAGATGGGAGTGCCTAATCTCTGATTTGGTATGCTAAAAAACAATTATTGTCTCTTCTGCTAGGGAGAGCCTTATCTTTTCCTGGCTACAGCATTTCAGATGTCAGACAAATTTCTGCATTATCTTGGTGGATCATACTGACTCTTCACACGTCCAGCATTTCAACCTCCTTCCCCATTTGCCTTGGGCTGGCTCTGCATCTGGAGCTCGTCTGATATCGATACGGCATTTCACTGTCAGTCCACCAGGGCAAGAGCATGTACTGCTCCACAGAGATGCACAGAGCCAGTTCTCCTCCAGCATTTTTCATGTCTCTTTCCACTGCCAAACAGGTTCTCAGTTACATAGAAGCACTGACAATACATTCAGTGGGACAGCTTCTGGCTACATGCAGTTTAGTCTGCTTTCTTCCCTCCTCTCCAGACCTCTAAATACACTACAGGGCTTTCTGAGATACTGATTCTTCTCCCACACTCAAAACCAGCCATTTCCATACCCTCCTGCAGTGCTGAGTGCCCCTCCAGTTCTACTTTCCCCTTGTACTTGGTTGTAATGTATATAGTTCTAAAGACAATTTAGGGGTTGTACTGGAAGAGCAATAGATGATATATCCACCATGCTTGCCTTGATGTAGATGTGCTGAGGGAGGACTCAAGGGCAGAGCTGCATGCAGCTAGTAGGGGAGGACAAAAACACTGAATCTGACAATAGAAAGAACTGATTAAGACTGTTGAGAAAGGAAGAAACCTGATCAGAAACAGCAGGAAAAGATTTCAGCTGTGAAGAAAGCTCAGACAAAAAAGCTGATCTGCAGAGATGAACCAAGATGCAATAAATGCTGAAAGACATCGTGCTCAGTCCCTGATCCACTCTCAAAGGTTTTTCAGACAGGTTCAGACAGAAAGGATGGTTTCCAGAATCACTGCAAACAAAGAAGTAACAGGATTTGGCAGGAGCACAAATGTGGTAAAGGCTGAACAGAGAAATGCTGAAGGCTGAGTGTCATCTTCTTCCACTTACAGTGCATAGGTTTCTCTGTCCACTGGCTGTGATCATCCAGGAAACATTTTTTCTAACAGTGATCTTCCTGTATCCTTGTCAGCCTGCAAATTTCATTTTCAACATCTGTTTTCTTTGCTGCCTGTTTCCAAGTTGGATCTGTGTGCCAAGGGATAGTGACAGAAGGCTAACGGTGGGAGTTATTTAGTCTTGGTGATGCCCTGTTCACATACAGACAGCCTTGGACAAAGATCTGGCTACTGTCCATGGGAAAACTCAAACAAAACAAGCCTGAAACAAACAAACAAAAACCCAACCAAAGAACAACTTCCCATAGCTTTTTTTTCCCCTCTCTGTAACAACAGTATCTGCTGGGGTCACTGAATCATTAAGGAAGGGATCATTTAGCAGAGACTTGGATTAATTGCAATGGTAGATCGAAGGTAAGCTGGCCAAAGGCTTTATTAGAGAAGGGAAACTCTCATCTGCTGATTCAGAGAGGGATAGAAATGACCAGACAGGTTCCATGTTCCTGAGGAGCAGCCATGTCTATGAGGGAGGGGAAGTGTCTCAGGCACATTAGAAGAAATCATCTATTCCCACAAAGAGTACTTGGGGGAATACCAAAGCCTACTCCAAACTAGGTAACCCAAAAACCATGTCCGCAAGGAGAACCTTTCCCAAGGCTCGACTGGAGACACTTGCTCAGGCTCAAGCTTGCATCATTCTGTGGTGTCTTAGGGTCCTATGACTGCTGGCAGTACCAGGAACATCTCCCAGCACCTCACTGGGAGGCTGCATTCAGTTCCTCATGCACTATTTGCATTTTGCAGTGTTGTGGGGGACATCCTGTGAGACTGGACCCACTGTGTCTGGCTTTGGGCCTGCTCCCTGCCTGGGTTTGCTCCTCAGTGTTTCTCGTCATGGTCTTTCCAGCCAGCTACAGCACTGAGTGTTCTGTGCCACTTCAATGACCTGGTCCTCTGCCTGCCACAGGAGAAACCTGCTCCTCTTACAGTCTCAGGGCATTTCAGAGGGTGTGAATAGGTTGCTAATTCTGGCGTACTAATTCAGTCTCTTAATTCTGAGATTCAGCTTTTCACCCATTGCAAACATACTGCTGTTCCCTTGGCTTCAGCTCCTGAGCTGCTGCCCATGCTCACTGAAGACACCACATACCTTGGCCAAGGAGGCATGACAAACACACAATGGTACAGCTCTCAGAGGGAAACTTAAGCCCACACCTTTCTACTGCAATACCCACAGACACAATTTCATGCTGGCCTTCCTGGCTGCCCTTGTGATTTTTGTGGACTACTGTTTCACAGGGTTCTCCAGATCTGCCAGTCATCACAGCATCCTTTACCCCCTAGAATTTCTCTTTCTCTTGTTCTGTCTGTCTCCCCCCTGACAGAGCTGTAGGCTGCTCTTAATTGCCCAGATCTTTATTACTTATTTCTGGGAAAGCCATATAGGAATAGATAATTCTTCAGGGCCAGCTCAGACTGTAATATTGGGTGACTCAGCAAAATGTCTCCCACATAAATAGCTACAGTTTGCCCTCACACTTTGCTGCATTCATCTTTCTCATTGAATTTTTTCTTCAGCTGTAACACTTCCCATTTCTTCAGCACTTTCCACATGAAGACCACATAGGAGGCTACAGACAGAAATTAATGAAGCTACTCAGAATCTCAGAGACAAAAGAAACTATGCTTATGTGGCAAGTTATCTACTGATAATTTTAAAGCTTCTAGCATCTATAGGGGCTAAAGGTCACCCCAAAAGTTAAAGCAGGCTCCGCAAGTGTCTCAAATGAACAGCAATTCTCTGTTCTGCTCTTAGGGGTAATCGCTGGCTTCTACGCTGATGACATTTCCTAGGGGAATGTCAGAAGGTCTGAAAAGCCCTCCTAATGGCATTTGAGGCTGTGTTAAAAACATGGAAATGGCCACAGAAGACACAATCTTCTGAATGCCAGCATGGAAACTGCATGGATACAAGAGACACAGATGCTGCTTTGGTCTCTGTTCCCAGTTTGCTTTGGGAGAGACTCTTTGTCAGGAGTTCTAGCTCAAAATTCCCCAAATGCTACTTCTGCCAGCCTAAGCCCTTACAGTCACACGTGCAAAATCCCCCAGCACATCTGCACTCCAGGCAACCGTTGGGAGAAACATGTTGCTTTTAGTTTTCAGACCTAGCCTACTGATCCTCCTCCTATGCAATGGTAAATAGATTTCCAGTGGTTTGACCTTTCTCACAGAATTGATGTCAGCACATGAAAACAATAATATTTCTTATCCCTGCTGTTCAGAACACACTTAAAATGAACAGGGAAAAAACAAACCAAACCCAGCCTCCTCAGGCTTTTTACAGTCCAATACAGTGCATTTCCATCCCAGTAAGGATTAAATATCAGTGCTATGGCAGCACTGGAACATCTGTTGAAGGCATCACCAAGTTCATCAAATTACTGTGAGGTCTGTGTACACTGTACAAAAAGCAAGGCATTGTGGTCTACCTGCAACATACCAATACAAAAGTATCTAGGAAGACTGTAAAAACTTACATCTCCAAAAGATGCATTAAAAGGTAAATATTTTCTGAACTATTTCATGCCTTGTCTTGCTGAGAAGCTGACTAAAACTGTGTCTTACTGCTCAGGAATACTAGAGGCTGTCATCTGGGTTTTTTACAGAGTGGGAATCCTATCCAAGTTTGTTAGCCTGTATTTATAGACTCAGCTATGGAAGAAAACACAGCCTCAATGTTAACTGTCCAGTTTAACAAGCAAGTGGATTTTGGATCTTATTTGCTGCTATAGAAATTTTTTCAGAAATCTCATGGAAAATCTTACAAAGCCCAGGTTAGCTGCTACATATGGGACCCATCAACTTCTCACTTCTGCTGGTACTTAGCAAATATTTGTCTGGTGACTACACATGAACTTTTTGTGGTTTTGTTTTGTTTCACACTGCAGAGCACTCTGTTGACTTGGTTCGGTTTTGGAAAGCACTAATCTTAAAACACAGCCCCAGTACATCCGAGAGAATCAGTTAGTTACATTAAATCGCGTGGAACCACATTCAGATTCTTTGGCAGGGAGAAGAGTCTGATCTTTCCCTTTCCTGGGATTTCAGAGTGTTGGCCATTGTTGCACTGAAAGCTTTACCCCACGCAATGCAAAGGCACACCCGAGGATTGTGCATTTGGACATGAATTGTATCCCATCCTCCAGGAAGTAAGGGGGGAAAATGAATCACCCATTTCTAATGTGGTCTCTGAAACAGACATGTGTGTGTGTGTGCGCGCACACATGTGTACACAGGGAGCTTTGCTGCCCATTTCTGAAGGTGATATCGTGTCACACACCTATTCTGGCACCTTAGGCATATGCCTGTTGGAAAGGGCAGCTCATCCACACCAGCTGGGTACCTCACTATCATCCTGATGGAAAATGGGAAGATGCTACAAACAGCTACACAGACTTTCTCCCTTGGCTTCTGGAATACAGAAGTTCTGGGGATCTAAACAGCTCCTGAACCCTCTATGTTGTGGGGGAGAGGAAGCAAAAACCTGCACCTTAACAGACAGTTATATTCCTGGGTTTGAGCCATTTATTTCGAAAAGCCAGAAGGCAAGCCCTGTCAAGGTCATCTGTGGAAATGACTTTCTAAGTCATAAAGCAACAATATGGGTCATCAGCAGACAGCTGCCTTTGTAGCATTCTTCCCTTCTGCCCAGCACGCTCCTCCTGCCCCTGCCATCCCCTAAATACATCCTGATGCAAAGGAAAGACTGCTGCTCCAGCACAGCCCAGCTTTGCGACAGCAGGGCTGCTTCGAAAGGAGCTGAGCTGCATTGGCAGGGAAAAGTGGGGAAAGCTGTACAGCATTTGACAACACCAAATTTATTCAAGCTGGTGTGATTAGCACTTCTTTTTCTTAACCTGCCTTTTTTTCAGAAGTGTAAATTATCAGAGGCTAGAGGGATTTTTTTGGTCTCTGCTTTCTGTTTGGATGAAGGGGGCTTTGTGGACTGAATGTGCTTAACAGACGAAGATGCACACCTTGTATTCATGTTTATGCCTCTAAAATGCTCCCCTCAAACCATTGGAAAATGGGTTTGTGTATTTAACCATCCTCTGGGGAATGAACTACAGGAAAGGAAAGGCAAAACCTGCCAGACATTGAAGGTCTTATAAACTTGTGACTATTTTTAGTTTTCTAATGTAAAAAGTCATTGAGATGAAGAGTGATCTGTTTCCAGCAGAAAAACATCTGAATCTTCATTAATAATTCCTCATAGGTGGCTGTGTGCCTTTATCTGACAGACTGACAAGCCATACTAAACAACAGTTACTGCACAAATGGAAAAGATATAATCTCACTACCCAGACTCATGGTGCTTCCATTGTCATGTTACAATATGACTGGAGTCTCCACCTTCCCAGAGAGACATGGCAGCAGGGTTATTTTATAAGGACTTGCACAAATGTACTCATGATGGATGAAGTTTGGTGCTTTGACACGGAAATGTATTTGGAAACTAGAGCTGACACAAGATACAAAGAAGGGGAGGGAAGAGAAAAAACAAGGACTTAAATGTGTAATCTTACCCTCGATCTGCCTGTCAGTGACAATTAGAAAAAGCCTATATCAAAAGCTGAGCTGCAAACTGCCCAGAGGATGGGATTTCATAGTTCCCAGTTAAATGTCCTAGCTGGCTTTTACAAAGCCGGGTTAGTGGAAGCTGATGACACAAATTCTATTCCTGGCCTTGGTTCTCTTGCAAAATCAGTGGCTTCTTGCAGTGGCTATGAGGCAATGGAAATCAAGACTCTTTGGTTTTGCCACACCCTCACATCTGAAAGCAGAGTAAGTTGGATCATCTTACTCTCCTGGGTGGTGCTGAAACCAAGCCAAAACTTACCCAGCCTTTAGACTGGCTCAGAATGGAGTCCCAGCTAAAGGTATTGAATCCATCCCAGATGCTGGTGGAAATGGTGTGACCTCATATGCAGCACTAAGTCTGTGACAGTAACACTGCAAGGGAAAGAACAGCTTCTAAAGCTGCTAGCCTGGGCCAATTTTAAAATGACAAACACACCCTCAGCTACTGGACTGTTTACTTTCCTCCCTCTTCCTGATGTTAGCAGTATTTCCTAAACCCTGCCTGTCAGGCATGCTTTGTTAATAACCTTCCAGTATTCTCAGAGCAAAGGTTGCCCAACAGCTTTCTCATCTTCCTGCTGCCTGTCAGGAGAGGAAATCACAGCTTTCAGGAGAACCTGACACAGAGGGAACTGGATAGCACACTGGGGTCAAGGGTAAGAATGCACGAAGAAGTGAGAAAGCACAGGCACTCCAGCTGGCTGCACAGGAAAAGCTTTGACTCTGCTTTCCCTTGTTTACTGTGTTGGGATGTTCCAGGAAGAAACTCAACAGGCTTCACATCTGAAACAGCCAGTCAAGCATAAATCACTGCTCAAACAAGGAAGAAAAGTAACAACTTACAATCTTGGCTTAAGTCTGTGACAACTTAGGTCTTTCCTCTTAAACCAAGGAGTCTGAAAGTGTTGGGGACAATGCTACCAGCTTTCGCACAACTGTTTTCTTCCCTCTTGTCTAAACTGCCATCTGTGAAAAGTCCCAGTCAAACCAGAAGTATCCAAAGTGCTATCGGAATACATCTATCCACTCCTTCAGCAAAGGAAAGCTTTCCCAAGTGGCTTTCCTAAGACCGTTACCTGGAAGAAGAAAGACTGAAGCAAGGTTTAGAGAGGAAAGTGCTTTAGGATATGCTGCCTTTAATTAAAAACATATTTAGTGGGACCCTCTGGATGTTCAGCTACCACGCAGGGCCATTTAGGTCATGCCTACAAATGTGGGACAGACCAAACCTCTGCGTGTACTCTGCATACTCCCTGGGTCTCCAGTCTCTACACTTCTCCAGCCCTGAGCCTGAGGAAAGGTCTTTTGACTCTACCAGCTCTGCAGCAACCCAGTGCAACTGCCTCCTGTCAAGTTGCTTCTTCATGTAAGTAAAGAAGATTATGCACAGCTGTCCTCAGCCATGCAGAGATGAACATGCTCTCTGCACTTCATACAGATATCCACATTGCTATGCTGGGCCCAGAAAAAAATATCCCAGGCATAGCTAGCTGTGAGAAAAATCCTTTTAACCTTTGTGCTTCTAATAGCCTAGTGCATGGATCCTTTGCTCCCAAGCAGCTCAAAACGTGCCAGCCCATCAAGAGAGTTCGCTAGAAAAATCACTCTTAGATTTGCTGCTGTTTGTGCTAAATCCACCTCAAGGTCTTTGCTCCTGCATGGGAGTGGTCCTGACTACTGATGACAATGCTACTTCCTATAGATATGACTCTGTCCTCCCTGCTCTCTTTCACCAGTGTAATGAAAGAAAGAAAAGGAAGAGACCAGAGAACCAAAAAATCACCAGGGCTGTAGTCAGCTGAAATATGAACAGACTCTAACTACATTACATTTAGAAGTCTCAGTGTGGGATACAATATATTCCCCATCATTTGAAGATGTTAAAACAAGTCCTGGCATCTTCCTAGGATGAACTGTAGCTCCATCAGAAGATATCAGCCTGCTGAAGTTCTGCAAGTGACATGTGTTAGGAGAGCAGTACGACCTGAAGCCACAACAGTCTTTTCTTTGGAAAACCTCTAGAAAGTCGTCTTTGATGTCTTCTGGCAGTAGGAACCCATTCATGTCTGCCCCCACATCACTTCAGTCAGCTCTAATTTAGGCAGACTGTCTCAGCATAAATGAGATGCTTGGTCATAATCCTTTCTTAAATAAAATCACCCTATATTTTGTGAGTTAAATGGAGTTTTGCTGGAGAGTTAAAAGGGACACTGAAGTACAGCATTGTGCAATTCACAGGATGATTTTTCCATGCAGTGGTCAAGAAAACCAGGTAGGATGGAACGTGAAGGAGTGAGGAATGGTTGTGTTTCAAATGATCTGAGTTTAGATTTGCTAACAATTGTCAAAACAGAACACTGGAGAGAATTTGTATTTTCTCCTCATGAAGAATTTTCATTAAACTGACTTTGTAAAGACATAGTTGATAAGAGGGACTTGTTGTAAAAGGCTGTAACATTTCTGCTGGAAAAAGTGAGTATTCATGCACAACATAACTGAATTCCACAAAAAACAAAAAATCTAACTAATCATTATGTAAAACAATCTTCACTATCTGTACAATCACTGGAATGTCACCCACTTGACATAATTAAAAATAACTTCCTCTTAGAATTCTCCTTGTCATGAGATTCCAGAACAGATAAGCAGTGTTTTACTGATTAGGAAACTGAGGCACGGATGGGAGAAGTAGTTTCTTCATCATCATCAAGTAGGCAGCAGCAGAATGGCATGTAGCACCAACCTATTGTGAATGTTCACTGGGCCATGGCAGAACAACTGAGCAGAGACAGCAAAAATGTAATCAGTAGATGCTGGTCAGCTTGCATAAGGTTTGACATTTGTTTGTTGGGGGTGGAGGACACGGGGGCAACGTTTTGTGGAACAAATTGAAATTGGAGTGGATGAGAAGAGAAAGAAGAAAGAAAGAAAAGAATGAGCCAGTCAGCACTGGGATATACCCGAGTGCCAGACAGATTCCCCTCAGGGATTCCAAAAGCACTGAGTGATTTTGATCTTCCTGTTAATTGTTTTATATTTGTTTTTCAGGCAGCACAAGAAAGCCAAGGCAGTACCCAGGGGAGTGGCTGGCAGCTGTTCAAAGATCAGTCTCTGGAATATCAGACAATGTCAAGCACAAGTGTCCAGGAAAAAGAAAAATAAGCAGACACAGGGAGAAGTCTACAGAGAAGCAAACTACAAAACAATCAGCCACCCCACACTGAAAGACATACAGGGCATGCTTTCCAAGAGCAGTCCCAGCCTTTCCCTTAACTGTGGCACTTACCTTCCCTGCAAGGATGGCTTCTCCTGATAGAAACCACCTGCATTTGCTACACCCCAAGCTGAGGCTGGGTGCATGCAGAAGCAAGTACTGCAGATCAAGACCAAATGAACAAACCCAAAAATGTTGTCTGAAAAGTAATTAGAAATATACTGAATGGATCAGGGTGGTAAGACAAGCCAAAAATCAACTGAGAAACAGAAATAAACAAGTAAATATGCTTGATTCCCTTCAAAAGGAAATTAATGCCATAAAGAAAAAAGTAAGCTTCAGTTATAGGAGCAGGAATTGATACCCTTTCAATTTCAAAATGTTCTTTAAATTGCCACTGTCTTGGAGAAAAAATTTTCTAGAAAATAGGTGGCTTGGATTTGAAAATGTCATCAGACATAACTCAAGATGCCAAGAAAATACAAAGAATAAAGCAGATGGGGTAGGTAATAAAATGCCAAACCTTCCCCAGTTAATTAGACAAGCCTACCAGATGGTAACAGTGCAGAATCAGGGTCCCGAAAGGGGAGCTCAGCTGTAGGCCCTGCTACACCCTGTCCTTAAGCCCCTGATTACAGATATGGCAGGGAGGTACCAGAGGAAAGATTACTCTGTACACTCCAGTTTTCTTCTTTTCTGTCCCTCAGAGTCAAGACTGCAGGGCTGACCAGTTTCCAGTTGTTTTTGGGAACAGAAGCATGACTGAGGGCTCAGGATTAGGACAAAGGCAGGATGGCTTATGGCAGACACAGCTTTAAAACAAAAGTAAAGAAGATAAAAAATCCCTGTAGATTATGGAGACTGTTTTGAGTTTTCCATGGAGAAAGATACTTAAAACATGGTTATGATTAAAAATGCTGAAATACTGGCAGTGGTGCCCCAATTAGTCACAAGTTGTGGAGCCTTTGCTGTACCCAGCCCAGAGTCCTGGTTTCCTGACTCACACCACAAAAACTGCTGGTGGACAGTTAATTCTCCACTTGAGATAAAACCAGCATAAAACATTGCCAACATTCCTACATTTATTAAGTTTAAAAATCAGACTTTGCTACTTCACGTGATTTGTGGTATGTAACTAGTTTTGCTGGATTTAGTCTTCCTTCTAAGCTAGTAAGAAATATATAAAGTGTACTTTCTTTGTCCTGTATTACTCATCAGGCTGTTTTGTACTAAGCCCATTTCAGCTTTTAAATCTGTGGCAAGTTGCCTCAGTTAACTGTTGAAAATTCACCACTTTCATGGTATCACTGACTGCTGGAATCACACAGCATCGGGTTTTTTCTCTTTGATAAATTGACCACCAAATTCTAAAGCAACATACCACTAGTAGGCTGTAGAACTAAGACTTAGCCAAATCACTGTAAGATCAGGTCTTCCTTGTCTATGGGCTAGCGGTAGGCACATTCAGAGGAGCTGCAAACGTCCCAGTAAAAAACCTCTTTTTCTCCCATGACAGCCTCCCACCTTGTTACTCTTGTAATAATCTTGTACAAAGATCCAGAACCAGGGGCTCTTACATGCTTATACATAAGTGCATATAGTCCCTGATCTAAAGAACTGACAATCTAACTACACAATCTAAACAGAGCAGAAGACAACTGTATCTTCATTCTATAAAAGCGAGCTGAGGCCCACAGAGGTGTCATGAATTGCTAATACAAGAAGTAGTCTCTTATCTCTTGGTTTTCTCCCTCCTGACCCACCAAATCTCCATTAACCACATAAAAGTACCTGTCTTTAGCAGCATTTTATGGCTGCTCAACAGTTTTTTAAATGCAGAAGCAATTTCTACTCATCTGCTGCTGGTATGTATGACAGTATTTTTCCCTTCCAGAAAACCTCAGTGATAGAAAGTGTAGGAAGGGCATACATACTAAGCAGGACTTCACCATCCAAATCTAGGCAAGACGGCTAATTAGTGTAACAAGGTACAGGAGGAAGGTCCCAAAAACATGAGACTACACAGTGCGATTATAAAAACAGAGCAGTTGGCAGAATGCAGTCATGTAAGAGTCAAGGCCTGGATTAGCTATTTCTGATGAATGATGTCAGGACTACCCCAAATAATAGCATTTTCCACTGAAAAATCCTCCTTCAGCATGCAGCATGTACTCCTTTCAGGCCAGGAAAACATGCAAAAAGAAATCCCTCCAGAGAAACAGACTGCAGCATTCCCAGAAGATGGAAGCCAAATTGCCCAGGCTTTTACTGGAAATCTTGCAAGGAAGATGTTATTCCTGTTGAAGGCCGAGATCTTTGCATAAGACTCTGAGGGACAGAGCAAACAAGCACTCAAATTGCCAGCTAGGTAGATGGATGCTTGCTCTTCCAGAACAAAATCAACATAAATTCCTTTGCTAAATTAGCCTCATGCTTATCAGTTCCTCACTAACCCCACAGATTTTGCAGGACAAAGTAAGTCCTTCTAAAGGAGCCTGAGAACATGCTGAGGGATATATTCTTCTTAACATTTAACTTGGAAGGGACAAGTTATCTTGCAAACCAAGAACACACCATTTCAGATCTTGGCCTCCTCTTCAGCCACAAACTAGTTCTCACAATCTCACATTCTCCAAGGTGAATGCAGCAAAACTTGTGGGAACTGCTGATGGGTAAAAAACAGCCTGCTTCACAAACAGATGAAAAAGACCTAAAAAGCCGGAGCAAAAGGTCTTCCTGCCTCTCAGACATAAGACAAGCTCCCCAATAAAAATGCCATTTGTGCCAGGATTGAAGGACAGCACCAAACCCCACCCCAAACTGCCCTCTCCTTTCCTCTTCCTTCTTTTTCATGCTTCAGTGGGCCTCACAGGTTAATAAACTCCAGCTGCATCCACTCACCAGACACTTAACCCCTCAGCTGTCTGCTTCCAGTCTTGCAGACCTGACAGGAAGGTAGAATTCTGGCCTTGGTTCAGATGCTGCAATGATAAGGGCTGTGGAAATATCTTTAGTTAAAATAAACAACATTGCACCAACCTTTTCCATTGTAGGATATTGAAGTCACTAGATCCAAAGTTTTAGCCTCCTCCTTCTCTCCCTGTCCTACTGTAAGAGCTAGGTTGCAACCCAGATAGATTAATGCCTAGGATGAGGAACCTTCCTGGATGGCTGGAGCATGATCTGGTGTTTTCAAGGTCTTTTGGAAATCAGGAAATAGCATATTTACGAGCCTCCTGGAAAGTAATCCTGTGAGTGTGCTACATACAGGAGCAGTGCTGTAGGTTGCAGTGAGGTTAGATGTACATTCAAACTGCTCCTAGGGCACTCCAGAACTCGGGTGCTTGCCATGGAAACCTCATCAACAGCCAGCAGCTGCCCTTCAGACTGCTCCTCTGTAAGAAAACACTTCCCTTTTTTGCAGCAACCACTGGCAGATCTTAACATGCAAATGGGCCGCACAAACTGGCTGGCAGTTCATGCTCTTCATCAGAGTGGAGAATGATGTCTGAGAGCAGATGAAAGCAAAGAAAAGCTCAGACCTCTCTGACTTCAACTCCTCTTACCCTTTTTCTATTCTCTACCTCATCTTGGAAAGTTAGGAATAAGTGCAGCAGGAGGTTGTTTTTTGTGATATCCTCATCATTGGGAAGGATAATTTCATTCCTTGGTCTGATGAAAACTGTGTTTGGGGAACAAGCCACTGCTGACACTGTTTTTCATTCCACATAAATTGTCAAAAAACTTAGTTAAGGCCATCCAGCAACCACATAGATCAAATGAGATCAGCACAACTCAGAGCACAGTAGCTGCTGCAGGAACTTACGGGAAGCTCTTCTGTCTCTCCCAGCACACACGGACTTAGGATGTGTCCAGATACGTGATTAAATCCACAAACAGGATAATGAAAGCTGATAAATAAGTAGTTGCATCTGTATGACCCACTACTGATTCAGCAAAATGAGCACCTCCAGACTAACATTAATAATTTAATCCCTGCAAAGTGCAAGGTCTGTTGCAGTGCAGAGTGGCATTATTTTGACACTAGTTACATGGTAGTGGCAGAAGTTAGAGATATTTGAAATATTTTTTAAATTTCCTTTCAGCTTTCCTAAGACTTAACCTTTTCTCCTCTGCTGGGGAGGGAGTCTACCTGCTACTGTTGCGTTTCTGTGTGTAGCTAAGAAGGCAGAAGGATAAGGACTGCAGTGTGAGATACTTGCGCTCCTCTCTCTGGATATGGCACTGACAAAGTAATTTTGTCTCTTCTTGTAATAGGGCAAAACTGTTCTTGCTAGTTCCTGAAAGGGATTATACCAGTCCTCAGGCCCAAATAACTTTGTGGCTTCAGCAGCAGCAGCAGGACTGCCCAAATGAATGACTCATAGACCTAAAACCTAAACCTGCAAGTGCTTAAGTGAAGAAACAGGCAAAGAGAAGTCAATGGGGGAAAGTCTTAAGTGTAGGAACCACTTCTGGTTGCAAAGCTGACACCGATTTCACCCTTGGGAGCAGAAAAGTGTGCAGAGAACCTGGATGACTCAGAATTTCAGCAAAATCTGAAGATTATCTAGAAAAAGGAAGTTAGATGCTGATAAGGTGCTTTAAAACTTGTGTTGACTTACATGGTTTTTGTAAACTGTGTTCTCTTCATGTCACTGCATCTCTGTTTTCTGTAGTTCTCATCAGCATGTGATTCTGGTTCAGGCTGTGTTCCTTTATACTCTCTCTTGGCTTTCATGAAGATGCCTGATTTTGGGCAAATCATCCTACTGTTCTGCCTGTTTATCCTTTTCATCATGTCCTGAGAATTGCTCCTACACGTTTATAAAGAGTAGATGTAAGAATCAAGAAACACAAGAGTTTGCCTTTCCAAAGCAGTATGAACCTTCTCTTCAAAGATTTTCAAAGTATTCAGAGTGTGTTTTACAGTTCCCCTTTGATACTTCATTGGCATTTGGTTTTGGGCCACTGACTCTAATCAGTCTTGTCATATCTCAATGAGTATAAAAATAACAAAGTGAAAGCCAGTAATATGAATATATTGAATATATGAATATATTGCTCTTATTAAAGTGAATATTGAGTGACTTGAAATTTAAACATAATCCAAAAGTCTCTGCTTCAAACACTTCTCAGATCATGCCTTTTATATATTGGTGAAAGTCACAGATTCAGATGCAACTGTTGAGCTGCAAAGGTTTGTCTTGACACAGTGTCAGGAGATGGACCATTTGCAAATCACTGATACAAACTAGGATTACTGTAGCTCCAAAGTAGGCCAGTGTTAGAATGCTTATTTTCCTCTCTTCCTTAAATGTGACAAATCTTAGTGGGAGCTGTGGCTTTTCTACAACTTGCCTGTTGCTGTCCTCAGCAATTACCTTCCCCATAATTCCTTTGGAAAAAAGTCTATCACTGGAATTGTATCTGCCTTTATCCTGAAGGTTAATAACTATTTTCTTCACAAGGAAGAAACTGTCTTGACTTTTTTTTTTTTTTGGCTGTAATCCTAAATGGGATAAAGAAAAGGGTTTTCATATGCTGGATATTTGAAGGGCTTTGAAAATTTCACTTCACAGAACAAGTAATTTCAGAGTTTCTGACTGATGGGTTTTATGTCGTCTGAGGAAGAAAGGGCAGAAAGGCAGCAGCAAAAGGTACTGTACTTAGGGAGCTATCTAGTTGTGTTGATAAAACATGTACAGCGAAGGTGGTAAAAAGCTGTCTATGAGGGTCTGGCTAATTCAGTAAGAGCAGATCAACATTATGGGCAGCATGCCAAGAAGGAACAATAAAGAAGGTATGTTTGGCTGCAAAATGAAGCTAAGGAATTGTATTTTCTTAGCATTGCTAAGTACGTGTTTACCCATTAAGAAAGTATACATCAAAAGATATTACTGGTAGTTACAGCTTTTAGAACTAAAGGATTGTCATTTCAGCTCCCTGGTTTTGCACATTCAAACCCTCCAGTCCAAGATAAAAATAAAAAGATGATGAAGGATTGATTGCAAGGTTGGCTTGACAGTGGGTAAAAGGTTGACAAGTAATTGGCGGGAAAAGCAATAGGAAATAATGGTTGTCCATGTTCAATACAGTCTAAATGTCTGACATGTGGGAGACAGACATCCTCTTCCACAGAACTATGATGGCTAATGACAGCCTAAAATGCTGTGGGCAGTTTTCCCCTAAACAGAAGGGCCAGCCAATTGTAGATCTGGACTGGAAAATAAAGACACCAAAGGTCAGGATTTTGGGGAGTCCCATCCTAAGGGAATGAATAAGCCAAGAAATCCCCTTCTTTGTTTAGGATTCAAGACAGATCCTAAATTCATCAGAAGTTTGAGTCCTCAGAAGAGATATCACCAACAATAAAAACGCACTCTGAAGTCGAGGAAAAGCTGCTATCTGAATTTGTTTGCTACTTCAGTAGCTTTTTAATTAAATGAAAGTATTCATTCTTCCCTGTCCATTCAAGCTGTGCAACTGATGGCATGCAAGCAAGCATTGGTAGAGAAGCAGCGATGCTTTTCCAGAACAGCATTGTTGCACCCACTATCGCTAAGCTGACTGCTGATGCTCCTTGCTGTTACTCCCCAAAATATATATTTTGAAGAGGTAGTTTTCTGTAAGGACATGGTGGTCTGTCCCACCCCAGGTGAAGTTATCAGTAAGTTAGGCAGCAGCACATGGGAAAAAAAAGACTTCAAACATCTAAAATAACTCAGAGGAACTATAATTCTTTCAAGGCAAAAACAGCCATGTTAGGCTGTACCTACCCTACTTTTGTTCCGATAGATCAGCTGTAACCAGAGAAGCAGGACCCTCTGCCAAAGGCTCTCATATTTGGGGGAGTGGTCATCCAAGCAGCCAATAACAGTCCTGACCAAGTGAGGTGGCAGAAGGTAAAAAGCTGCATCCCCATTAACACGTTGTTATCTGTACTGTCATCCTTAACCATAGGGAGACATGGTCAGGCCTCTCTTCCATCAGCACCTCAGCCAATCTTGCTGAATTGTGTCTTCTGAAGTTTGAAAGCTTTTGTCTGCAGTGCCTTGACCCTTGACTAACAGCTGAAAGCTGGGCTAGGAAAAAATCAAGCCTTGTATTTCCTACTGGAAAGTGAATGTGAGCTTTTTACCTTGTCGTTTCTCAAAGCACACAGTATTCAAAGATCAGCCAGAGACATGGGAGGCATGTGAAGGATGAAGAGAGAAGAGCTTTTAACTTTTGATAAACGAAGAAATTAGTTTAGTAAGTGCAGAAGGAGGAGAGAAAGGAAAGGGAGATCCTTTTGTTAGGTGTTCATAATACAATCCTCTGTCCTGGTCAGGTGTGCTTGCAAGATGTTGCCAGATTGCACACACTGATGAATTTAAGGAGTAAGGCATCACTAAATTACTTTCAAAGGCACCCATCTGGGGAATCCTCATTTCTAAAAGCAGGAGATGCTCTGTCTTTGTGCGGTGGATACTGCTGATTTCCCTGTAGCAGTTGTAAGTAATGGACAGAACCTTTAGTTACAATGGGCAGTTTCCAAGGCTTTTAGGGCTGCTATGATTAGGACTTTGAAGGGGAAGGGACAAGGGTTGAGGAGCCGGTAAGCACTGAAACAAACCAAAAGCCCTATAGATACAGAAGTTCCCATGAAGCAGTCCTTTGCGTGTTGGATAATCTCTGGTTAAACGAATCTTCTATAAAAACTAGTCTTCAATGTATTTAGTGAATGCTTGGAATAAAAAATTGCCTCTATTCTTACTGTCCAGGAGCATAAACAAACAAACAAACAGCCGATTCGCATTTCCCCTATTACCTTTAGCAAAAACCTCTTCTAAAATGAAGTCTCTCAGCCCCTGGTTGCAGCTTGAATTTCAATATTAGAAGACAGACCTAGACTGTGAAAAGGGGAAAAGACTTATGAGTAACTATTATATAAGCTCCTTCCCTTTGAACCTTGCCTCACACAGTGTTCACCAGTCACACAGCCTTGCCTCTGAGCTTCTTTGTCAGAATATAATGGGCAGAAGTTGGAAGCACACCTCAGTTCATTGTAAGCACTGTGTAAACCTCCAGGGTAATTGAAATGATACATATTGCAGGAGTTGTTGGAATAAAAGAATATCCAAAAAGAAAAGAAAAGAGCAGAGCCAGTGTAAACTACTCTGAAAGCAAAGGTGAACGTGTTGTCATGGAACCTTGAGGCCTGAAAGAAGAAACCTACTCTTTAGGGAAGCTTAAAACCTCTTGGGAAATTTCCTTATAGGAAGCCACATCACATGGGGGAGGAGGAGACATAGGGAGTCTGTCTGAGCCAAACACAGGGCCCTGCTGTGAGGCACAGGTAAATGCACAGAGGCACCAGGAAATAATTACACTTGGAGACACTTCTGCTGCACGAAGCAAAATGAACTGTTCATGAAGAGGAAAAGAAAAGGAGCCTCACTGATTCCTGGAGTGTGTGGGGCACAAAAAAGGATAAAAAAATGAAGAGAGACGGGAGAAAACGATCCTTACTGCATCTACACATCTCGATTGCTTTAGCTACTCCCTCAGTCTGCCTTCTTCTCTTTCTCCACATAGAGAAAGGTATTATCTGTTCTATCTATCAGGCCCCTCACATATACTTATGTCACATGCCCTCATGCTCTCCTTTTTACAGTTTCTCACCATAAAAACTTCTTAGTATTTTTGTTATCACTCGCACTTATCTTCTATCTCACACCCCCACTGTTTTCCAACTCCTCTTCCCCTGCATTGTTAAACTTGTGGAAGTCCCCACTTGCAACTGAGGCCTGAAGTCAAAACAAGTTAAAGCAACTTCAACAAAAGATCAATTTACCAAGGAGAAGGTATTTCAGGTGGCTCCAAACTCTAAGCTTGCATGGAATACTTTGACAAACTAGTTTCATCTGTACAAAACTGGAAAAAAGAAGAGGAAAGTTTATTTAAAAACCCCCAGCATTTTAAAAACAATGCTCCCTCCTTTTCCTTTTTGTCTGAAATTGTTTGCAATCTATTCTGCCTAAGTTCAGGATACATACCTGATATTACTTTAATTTGAAAATGTCAGATATATTGTCAACTTGTATTTCAAGTATTGTATTTCAAGTATTGTATTTCAATATGTATTTCAACTTTTTTGGAATGAGACTTTGCATCTGCCTGTACTTCAAGACTCCCTCACTTCCTCCTGTTCAATTTCTCTAGAACTATCCCCATCCTGCCTGTGGTCCAAGTGGTGTCTAAGACTGGGATCTTTGCCTCGATGTCCAACCCAGCCTACACTCAAGCTTTACACATAGCTTTCAGCACATCATCTCTAAACGTTTCCTGTTCAGTCAAGGTTTCATGCTGACTCTCATGATCTCTCATCTCCACCACCAAAACATCCTTTGCCCCAACCTGTACAAATGGCATCTTGTCCCATCAGCACCCACTTAGAATAGTGTAGCAAAAACCCCTTTTTGACAGGATCCAGGGGAGGTACATGCTGTAAGGGCCTCTGATGCAGTTTCAGATAACTACAAAAACCAAGCTCTGAAGAAATCACAGGACTGGTTAAAAATTACTCACAAAGAACACATATTGTTAGTGGATCTCTCTCCTGCTGGTGGGATACCTGAAGCAGGATCCAGAACTGATCTGTCTAGGCTCATCTTTTATTCCATTAGCGACATGAGTGAGATAATAGAGCATACACTCAGAAAATGTGCATGACATTGACTTGACTTGTTTTAATTTTACAGATGTTTTTAAAAATCTTTGAAAAGCCAGAATACAGACCTGAAATACACTGATCTCTTCTTTTTGGTTCATCCAAAAATTTGAAAATGTTTTATTCCTGATAACCTTAAGAGAAATTATATTATTAGAATGCTTATGGCTGCAAACCAGAATTTGAGGGTAATCAAACAGCACTCTACATTTCCTTCTCTCTCTCAGCTCAGTTCTCCAGCATATTCCCTTCTGCCAGATGTACCTGCACTGAGTTGTATTTCATATCCCAGCAATAAAGCAAAATGAAAATATATATCCTTCTCTATAACTGTGCTTCTCCAGATCTAGTCATGGAGGTATTTCACAATAATAACAGAAGGGCAGGATGTCATACGTGCAAAACATTGGCTTTGAAAGATCTGGCACTCAAAGCTACAAAGTTAAATCCTGCCCAATTCCCTGTACTTTATATTAAGGTCCCTGTCTTTTAGTGATAGTTGAAGACACAGGTTCGCCGTAGAGCGTTTAAAAAAATAGTTACTGATTTGCACTTCTGTTAAGTTTACGTATGTAAGAAGCTTTAAACCTTTTAATTTCCTTTTAAAAGCAAAAAAGGGTTTAGTTTGGTTTTGTTTTTTCCTCTCCTTCCCATTCTGATTGTAGAGGTCATCTTAACTTAATCCAAAATATATTGCATGTCTCAGGTCACTAGCTTTCAAATGACACAAGCTCCATAAAAAGCTCATGAAATCTTCCCTGAGAAAACCATTCATTCAGACAGGCTTGGGAAATTAGAATAGAGATTTAATTTTCAAAGTACATCTAGTGTGCAGGGAGGCTGCTGGTCGGCAGCTCCCAAGGCTGCAATCCTCCATCCACACACTGGCACACTGAAAAAAAGCAGCAGTGCAGGGTCCCGTCTCAGCACTGCCAATGTGTGCGTCTTACTGTGAAGCACAAAAGTGATTCAGCATTAGCATCTCTTCTCATACAGAGCTGTAGTGCCCATCTACTGAGGTACCTAACTGGCTGTTTTATGCTACTACTTCATGGGCTACTGTGGCTCAAAGCAGACAGTTGATGGTTTTGGTAGATCAGGGAGGAAGTAGTCAGCATCTATTCCTGAGGAAAAACTCCAAGGGAGCAAGCTAAAGCCCATGTTTGAGAGACAGGTATTCAGCGACAGACTAAGCCTACCCTAAACTTTCAAATTGGCCTTCTCAGGGCAATAATTACTTGATTGCAAGAAAAGGTGAAATGCTGTCAATCCATTCTGAATTCCTATTTCATTTATCAGTTTCTTGAGCCTCTCAGCTCCCCTCAGGCATCCTTTTCTCTGACATTTCTGCCCTCAGCAACTTGAATATGCCCCCCAGGCACTCTTCATTGCTATATTAATGGCTGGGTACCCTTTCCTTTTAAGTCACCAGCTTGCTTTGCCTTCACTCCCAGGCCCAGGCTTTGGAGTGCTTCCTTCAAAATCTCTTTACCCAACATAAGCTTTACATCCCTCTTGATTCTGTTCTCCTGCCCTCCCACCACTGAACTTCTAAGCTGTTAATAATGCATTGTCAGGTGCCCTCTGCATTTCTGGGAAGCTGAGCACAACATCTTTAGTGCCTTATCTAAATATTTTATATGCTAAACTACAATCTCTTCTCAAAACATCACTTCACCAAGTCCTTCAGATTGCAGCTGAGCCTCTGGTGATGTTTTTAACGACACCCTTCCTCCCCCCAAGATTGCTATTTATGTCACCTGCTGCTCAAAAATAAATTCTGCTCTTGTGCTGCCTGCTTCCCATAGCAAGTGACAAGCTTTACTGTTAGCAGTGAGCATGTAATCACATGCTCTACATTTCAGCTTCAGCTGTAATGATTTCTTAAAGATTTTTAAATTATCTAAGTGGTGAATATTTGGGCATATGGACTGCCTTGTAATCCTATTTGTTCTCAGTACATCACTGCTAAATTATATCTGCAGAACTAAGGCTACCATTGTAATTACAGCCTCCATAAGGCTGTAACTGTCCAACAAAGGGAATTCATTCAGGTCAAAACAGTATTTGAATGCCATTATGGCTACAGGGGGCTGGCTGGTAGTGCTGTGCTGACTTGCTGTTGTGTTAATTGGTAGTCACAGATGCGGGTATTGAAAAAGAGCGGCTGGAAGTTGGGTGAAAGACAGGCTGACATAATTAGTGGGAGTTGGTGAGGAGATGGACACAGGCTTGCAGGCAAAAGAAGCTCCCCACTTGCCAGCTATAAGCATCTCTGTCTCTGGCTGCAGGAGTTGCTTGCTGAATCTCACTTCCATCTGCTCGGGAGATGGCTCTCCAAAGGTGGCAGACCAAATCCCATGCTCAGACAAAACACATCTCCTCTGTAGCACAAAGAGGAAGCTCTGAACAGAGGGAGGAAACAACTGTGAAATCTAATCTCAACCAAGCACAAACACTTGAGCCAGAGGAGTCCTCGGTGTTGAGACACCCGTGCGGACAGCTTGTTAAAGCAATTTCTCTGATTACCGGCAGAGTCTGCTCTGGTGGCACAAATGACATCTGTTCCGTGGGAGACTTCACAGTGGAGCTCCACCTCCATCTGCCCTTCGCTATGTGCCACATCTGGGCACTGCTATGCAATCAAACCAAGTCCCAGGCTAGGCCAGCTGCATGTGGATGAAGCTGAGACTTGGGGGCAAACCGTGGCCTATGCTCATGATAAAACACTGCAGTGGGAAGAGAAACGGAGATATTCCTCATGGACATTCACACCTACTGGTTTGTTTGAGGAGGCCAAGTGTGTCCTAGCACAGAGCAGGTTGCAAAGTGCAGAGCAACTCTGGGAGTCCTGTTCCTTTACACTTCGTACGTCCTTTCTTCTAACCTGAAAAACTGGGCTGCCAGACATGGGGCAATGGCTCCTGTCTATATCCAGTTACCTCTCTCATAGGCTGTGCAGAGCCTCTTTCCCAAAGCGAAGAGGCTTATCCTAACATTTTGGCACAGTAGTTGAATTCAGTGTCATTCATATGCATGTTCTGTTAGAAGACAACCTTCTTTCTGAAGGGGAGACTGTCCCTACAATTATTCTTAAATTAGGCTAACCTAGCTGGACTCCTCTGGCGTACACTGTTTCTTAGGGAATCCTTCTTTGCTTTTCTTCATGCTCCACTTTTCCCAATCTGTGGTTTGTTTGGGATTTTTTACTTTCTTGAGAGATGCTTTTAAAGCAGCAGCCACAGTCCATGAAGAATTTCAATCAAAAGCCCAGCCCTAGTGCAAGTTTGCAATTTCAATCAATAAGATTTGTGAGCCATTATATGTTATGTTATGTGTTATGGATTTATGAGGATTTATTAATAATCATGGGAAGTGGAGCATTAAGACCTCTGAAGATGTCCTTGTTTACCTCCTCCTTCTCCTAAAGCAGGAAAATCTCTTCCCTATGAGAGAATTCCGTGCCTCACAGACAGGAGCCTCCAGTTTTACCCTGTATGCCACTACCCTTACAGTGCAAAAGGTTCTCCTAATCATGACTTAAATCTCAAGCTCCATTTAAGCCCATTGCTTCTCTTCATCTCTATTTATGGGCAAGGAAAATAGGTAATTCCCTTTTCTTTGAAGAAAACTTTTCTCTGCTTGTAGATCTATCATGTCTTCCCTAAGTATATTCTGGTAGACTGAACAACCTTAAATCCTTTAGTATGTCTTCTCTGGCCTGAGTTTCTGATGGGTGCTGTCAGTGGTCCCCAGCCAGGCAATCCATACCTTGAATTACAGTACCCCAGACTGGATACTTAGTTCAAGTACTAAATACAGCAAAAAAGTGTTGTCCCTAATTTACAGAGATTATATATATATATGTTCTTATATATATGCTAGCACTTCTGCTTTTTTTATAACACCATCATATTTTTGACTCCTGGCTCTGCAAAGTTTCTGTTTCTTTGTTCCCCATCTGACATTTTTGCAACAGATTACCCCTAATAAGATACATACATTTATACCTTGTTCTTACAGAATTTCATTCTCTTGTTTTTCAGATCAGCTTTCCAAGCTGGAAATATCTTTTTGAATTCTCTTCCTGCTCAGCAGTGTGCCCACAGGCCCTGTGTGCCTGGTGACACCTGCAATTTAACCAGCAGATGCATTCTTACATCAGCTGTATCATTTATCAAAGAGATACAATCCTCATCCCCTCCAGAACCCGCTGACACACCACAGCCCCACTGTAATAGGTGCTGTCCTAGCACAGCACTAAAAGATGACCCTGCACCAGTAGAGCTTGCGAAGACAGTAGCCTTGCTTTAACACTGTTTAACTCTCTAGCTAACCTTCACCCCATCTGCATCATTCTGACAGAGGGCCCTGATCCCACAAAGTGCTCTTTTGACATGAACCCCCAAAGCATGGGTGAGTCTCCAGGGATCTGGCAAACCATGGCAGAGTTCTAGTTGATGGTAATTGCCCAGAAGTTGTGCTGCCGAAGTTCATGAGAACTTTAGTATCTACTGATCTGCAAGTGGCCTTCCTCCTTACATCATTCCCAAGTATACAAAATTCAGTCACTGCAAATGCCTATCTTCACAGACATCCCTTTAGCTATTAGCAGCCCTAGGACATCATTTCACTGGTGTCACTGGAAGAGTACATTTCTCTAGATTTAAGTACAATAAGGTCTTGAGCTTTATCTATGCCTCTGACACCAAGGCACACTAATCACCTCCGTATAGAAAATACGCAGACATGATTTATGTGTTTGATAAATTTTTATCAATTTACAGCAATCAAATTAATTAGCTAAATTAATTCCTGTTAATGTATTTACATTGCCTAGGAATATTTCTTGCATGGATAGCTCCATTAACTGCAATATTATGTTACAGAGAAACATCAGAGTAGAGTTGTTCAGTTGTAGATGATGTTTAGGCTGTGACCTCAAGCCATATTGGCTTTGTCCAAGCTGAAATCTTGGAAGTTGTTATCTCACAGGTGATTCACTCAGAATTTCAGTCAGCTCAGGAGATGAGTGCTCCCCTTGAAAAGCCAGTCTTAAAGCACACAAGAACTAAAAAGAGAGGCCCTCTGTCTGACCCAACCAGGGACAAGAAAAGTACAAACGTAGACAAGTCTGGCAGATCAAAGTTAACCCTTAAAGTCCTACTTGCCTCAAGCTTGGCTACCCACTAGTATTTTTGTGCAGAAAATACTCTAGATTTTGTCTCCTAACAACTTAATAACTTAAGTAAAAACAAGTTAGTTTGCTAGTTTTTCTTCTGCAAGAGGGCTTATGGAATACCATCTCCCACTGAGGGAAAAAGATCTTATGTCGCTGTATTGGTCTTGGATTTGTAGAAGTTTTCCCTCTCCTTCCCTCCCTCCTTCCCTCTCTCACCTTCACACACTTATTTTCCTTGAGTGCCTCATGGAAGCTTTTATAAATAACTGGACATACTCATTCTAACAAGCACTTTGGCTGGTCAGATTCATTTCTGTATAACCCCTTGCAGTGCTATTCAATAAAATGCGAATAATTACCATAGCAACTGCAGCATGTGGTACATATGGTGCCTCTGAGAAACAAAGCATTTTCTTTCTTTTCTTTCCCTTAAAAAAAAAAAAAGCCACATACATCAGCTTTTAATACAAAATGATGTCTTACAGTGTTTATTAGAGGGGAAAAGAGGTTTTCAAATGAAGAGCCATCTCTCACTCTTAGAAGCTCAGATAATCAATTCTTCATACATCACCATCCTTTAATCTCTCATTTCCTCACACTATCAATGTCTACTTTTTTGCAAAATGGAAACAATAGGTACTTAGACAACAAAGTACCCTGATTACCTCTGCCTCTGCTCTTACTGGCTGGATGCTCCAATAGACAGACAGCACAAAGTGAAGGCTGTTGACTCGTGGAAGGACTAGATTAAACCTGAAGAGTAGCAGCCCTTCAGATCTATCTTGCATATCCCCTGGAGGCTTCCTCCCCCTTGACAGGAACAGCTGAATAATAGAAATGAAACTGCACCCAAAGTGCTGCAGTGTACATCTCATGTCCTGAACACACTGGTAACATCTTCTTATTAACACTGAGCTGCAAAATTGAGCATTGCAGTTGTTCCCCATGCAGTTCCACATACAGCAGCACCATGCAGGAGCAAGGCTGAGGATCATTTGGAAAGAGTAACAGTGTCAGTCTTGCGTTTGTGAGTCTAGGTCCTAAAATATTTCACCAAGATGAAGTTGTGGTAGATTTTGAGCCTGACTGGTTGTCTCTAAAGGTGTCCTCTTGTTGACTATACAGTTAGAATCACGTGCTCATACATACATGACATGGACATTGAGTTTTCTGACAGTAGAAGAACAGCGCATTCTAGGAGGCCAGTTTCTCAAGCTCACAGCTCCAAAAGTCAAATTAGAACAGAGCCATCATGTTCCACAAAAGAGCTCTGAAGCAGCATAATTTTTTTGCATCCAGTTAGAAACTGAAACTGGGGAGAGCCAGCAGATGGAAGAGGGATAGTGCTTTTGTTGACTCAGCCTGCAAGTTATGAATGGCTAGTAGTGCTTTCATGAGCCTGCAAGTGTTGCAATCCTGTTGAATTCAGAGGGGCTGAGCAAATACTACCCTATGTTAGCAAGAACAAACCAGCTCATATCCTTCATTCCATCATCCTGCAGCAGGACATCTTGCCCAAACACTCTATGTCAAGTCTTTAATTGAACTCTCCAGGCTGTAAGGCTTAGTGCCTAAAACAAGCAGATCCCAAGGGACTCCTAAGGGACAAAGACCATCTCTTCAAAGCCTGAGAACTTCTGTACCAGCCTTTGTTTCCAGTTAAACCTTTTTCTCATCTCTCTTTGTTGTCATCCTCCCCACAGGACCAATATCAGAAAAAGGTTTCCTGGATGTGCAGACGCCTTCTAGACACAAGTTTAGGAGATTGAAAAGATGTGGCATGAGTGCCTCTGCCTCTGCCTCACCTTCCCCTGCTGACACATCCTCCCTGAGTTGCACAGAGCTTGGTTCTGCAGGGGGTGAAGTGGTGTGGGGAGGGGTGGTAAACCTGCAAAGAAAACCCTTTTCCTGGGTGCCCTTCCTTGCCTGAAAGGATGACTTGTATGGGAAAGATCCCCTTTTATTAGCTCCTACACCACTGGGACAGTCCCAAATGGTTGGGTTCTTGGGGGTGGAGAGGGAGGGGTGCGTGTTAAGATTCGTTTTAACAACATTATCTATAGGTATCTGTATGGCATGAAAGAGAAGGTTAGCTATACCTAGCTGTACCTAACCTTGTACACATGTTGCACACAGAAATGGCCACTTGAGGTATGTAAATGTGGACCTGGTTTTGTCTGTTTCCAAGCATTGTTTTAGTGATCGTTTAAGCTCAGTTGTTAGATCTCTAGCAGGCAACCAGCAATGCATGTTCACTCTGCAATCTTCAACCACCAAACCTACTGAAGAAAGCACAGCCCTAGAAATGCTGATCACCAAATACAATTTGGAACCGAGATTAACATTACTTTTCAGAATTGAATTATTGGTTGCCATTTTATACTTGATGGAATAAGGCTGCAAACATGATGAAAATGACCTCACAGTTTAACTAATAATGACTCCAGTAAATACAAAAGAACCCCTTAGTCTTTTCGGGAATATACTATTTCACCAAAACAAATCTTGGACTGGCATAACATGACTTATCTGAATACAACGTCCTGTCATGATCAGCCTTCTCCACATTTAGATTAATCTATTTTGAGCTGTTCTACTACCCCCAGCAGCAATTTTTCAGACAAAAAGCCACTAGAGAGCGCCTCTTCCACAGCGTTTGGACAAGGCCTGTAAACCTGCTTGTGTGAGAGTGTTTTGCTGAGAAGTGGAGAATTCAGTGACATGGGGAATTATTATGCACCATTCATTTCCTTGTAATTTAACTCTCAGTAACAAAAGCATAATGTATAGTCTGGTTTACTGGGCTGATTTACAACACTTTAAGTGAAAAGACCATTTCCTTTTTTTCATGCTGACATCAGCAGATACAAAGTGTGCATCTTGTAACATGACATCGTGTAGACACAGCAATGCAGAAAAAAGCCCAAAGAGGTTGTGGCACAGTGAACAGCAGCTCAGGAGCAAAGCAGCATGTCCAAAACAAGACGACAGTGCCTCACATAAGAAGATATGTGTGCAGAAGCCTTCCAGCCCAATAGCTCACTTCACATAGCAAACGTGTAGGCATACCCCAGAAATGGTAAATGAGTTTCCCTGCTTTGGTTTTATCAGGTACATTGATGATTCAACATTGGTGAATCAGACAACAAGAAAAGAGGAGCAGCTGGTTAGTTTGAGATCACAGGGAGTCTCCCTGCACTGAGTCCTTGTACCCTGTCCTTGCCACTACCTTGGCCTGTAGGCAAATCTGTAGGAACAACATGTTATAGCAAATGGCTGGATTTGAAGTAAGTCATTCACCTTAACACGAATTATCATGGCCATTACAAAGCAGCTGGGATGTCTGGTTTGTGTTTTGGTCAGCTCATTGGGACCTACCCATAGCATCTTCCCAGCAGACAGGAGCAAAAACATTAGCGCAGAGCTCTGTGACTGGGAGCTTAGTCACATCCACTCTGCCTTTGCTGGAGAGAAGTGCGAATCTGGTATAAGCAGGTGCAAATTTCACTGAAACCAAAATTGTGCTCTTGACACTCAGCATCTCTGGCAACCTCAGTTATGGTCTACTGAAGTTCTTATTCCCACAGTTTTTGTGGGATTGTCTGTCAGTCTACATAAAACATGGGAAAGATTCCAGCTTTAATACCTTCCTGATAGCTAGTGAGGAAGCTGGGACTATGCCAGCTTAGCTTAAAAGGTTGCAAGCACTGGATAGCAGTTACCATGCTCAGAAAATCATGTAGTTTCTTGCAATAGACTCTCCAGTTTAACACCTGGGTAAACTTCAGTAAACCTGGATAACTTCAGTAAACTCTCAGATATGTTTGTGTTCACACTGAAATAAGAAACAAAGGAAACCTTACCCCACTCCCCTGGGAGCTACTAACAAGCCTTCATGAAAGTTACAAACTCCCTGAACACTGATGGTAAAGTATGCCCTTACTAAACAGGCCATCAAATACATTCTGCAGTTCTTCTGAGTTATGATCATGAGAAAAGCCCTACAAAATAAACTTTTTTATTGTTCCCAGTGTACCTACATTCTAATGAAGTCCCTGATGAAAAATAAGGTAAAACGTAAAGGTGGGTTGAAAATATGTTCTCCCTTAAAATAACACCAGTATGCACAGTCCTAATGTTTTAAAAAAAAAAAAGAAAAAACAACTTCAAGGTGTACAGGAAGTCCTTACACTGTTGTTACAAGCACAGATTTGGCAGCTCCAGCCATGCTTTCAATATGTGGTGGCATTACTAAACTCTTAACTTCCCAGCTAAAACCCACATCATGACTTGTTAGCCACCAAAGGTATGTGATGATTTTTCCCAGGTTTGATGAGGTGAGTTACAGAAGTAACATGGACCTGCCCAAATAAGATGTTCTGTCCTTCAATATTTGCTTGTTATTAAACACATTATTAATTGTACAGCTCAAGTTGTGCAATTCAACTTATACCTGTTAGTTACATGCTTCGCAGCGTGAAGGCACAGTTAATTCTAACATTTCCAACTGATATGATTTGAAACCTTAGTATTTTTCCATGAACTCACTGGAAAATAATTGCAAATAATGAATCAATGTGAGAATTTCACAACTCTTTGTGAACAAGAAAAAAAAAAGAAAGAGAATTGTTAAATGAATTATTTATTGATAATGATTCCCTTCTGTCTCCCAAGAAGCCTTCTAAAAGCCATAATGTATTCAGCAAGGGAAGATCTGGAAGTGTTTGGTAAAGTTACAGCATGGGGGTCCGGGCTTCTTTTTGGTTAAGAGACCTGTGCAGTTTCTGGGTAGAGCAGTTATCACATGGGTTTCCTCACAGCTACCACCACTGCAAACTGAGCCTGGGGATCAGGGAGTCATGCTGGATTCCTTCTATTCTGTTTAGCATCCAGGCAAGCAACAAAAGCTCTACAGCCCCAGTGACAGCCTCGGTAAAGCACAGGGAGCTGCACTGCCTTCAGTTTATGAAGTAGATTTGCACAGGTGCTAAAATGACAATGAAGTGGCAAAACTACTCTGATTGTCACGCAGAGGAAGGAATTGGAGGCAATCTTCTTCCCTGGCTGTTCCAATGCTGCTCATGGGAATATCAAGAAACGCAAAATACATTTGTCAGAAAAGGCAGCAAATACAAACAGCGAACAGATCTCCTGAGCAAGACTCCAGCTTTGCCCAGCCACTTCTCAGAGTCAGGTCAATATAAAGCTTCACGTGATACCTGACACTTTTCTCAAATTTTATGTTTTTAGGGCTTCTAAAAGATCCATTTGTATTAACATGACTTTAAAAGGCAACATATTCTCAGTCTTATCCATTCAGAAAAGTTTGCATGGAAATCATTTAAACTTGGCTAGAATAAATAATTCAGGATTTCCCTTTTTATTACATACTAAGAATATCCTCATGTAAGCAACAATTGTAATGTCCTTGTAAGGTGAAATCTTTTACCATACCAATCTGTAGCTATGCTTGCAATGCTTTTAAGCTGGTGTGTAACCTGTCTATGCACTCTGTGTTTTCTCATCACCTGAAAAAATGGGCTGGAGATGTTCCTTGTTACAGATATTATTTGTTTCACCTGTGTTACATATTGACTCTTGATAGAATTTTAGCTATATGATGTAAATTGTGAAATAAATCAATAAATGGACAAGAGTAGCCCCTATAGACCTGAACACAAGAGATCAGAGGCATAAAGAGCGTGGGGATTCTTCCCCTACAGATGGCTCTGGAAAACTCACAGCATTATTTCATTTGCAATGGGCAGTTGGACCTATGCTTTTGATTCTTTAACATCTTTAACACCAAAAAATGCTTGGATTAGCTTTGCTATGGCCAAGGAGGGGAACCAACAAGGAAAATTCAGTCTTTCCATAATCACGGGTGAGAATGCTTGTGAACATGCTTTTCCTCTCATCAACCTCTGCTTAGCAATTTGCCCCAGCATCATTTCCTACTTGGTATTTTGTGTTTCAGCCTTATTTTTGCCACCATCTTTTCTTTCCCAACACAAGCAGTGAAATGGGAGAATGACGTAAAGTTTTCCACCCAATTTTATAGAGAATCTGAATAACTTGTCTGTTTATTTTACATGACAGGGCTGATAAATAATGACTAGAAACACAGAACTAGATACCTGTGGAAACCCCAAAATATTGCTGCAATTGGTCCATGTGAATCACATCCCAGACCAAAGGAGAGGGTTCCCTAGCTCTGTCCTTCTCAGCCTCTCACCAAGACTTTAGGGTCAATCTGAATTGAACTTGTGAAGGTTCAAGTATTTTCCATAGATTGTTCTTGATTCTAACCAGGATCTGAAGAAAATATGAGAAGGAAGGGGAGGGAAAGGGAGGGAAGGGGAGAGAGATTTAAAGGTCAGAATAGTTCAAGGATGGGTTGGTTAAGCTGAGGAACACTTATAGTTTTTCCAGCATCACAAAAACAATGTTCTTGCCACAATTTATATTTTTACTCAATTATCTTTCAAAATAATTATGCTTTAAATATGGCACAGCTGATCCTGTGTAATTCTCTCCCTCCACAGGAAGGCAGTGAGCCTAGGAGCTCTTCAATTCCTCCAGCTCTCCTGCACATTCACCCACAGACAAGGACCCTATGCCTTAACACTCCAAACCACACCATGCACCTGCAGAGCAAAAGGTGCTGCCAACAAGCACAAATAGCAGAGGCATCACAGATCTTCAGTGTAGCTGCCCCCACTGGCACCAGAGAGGGAGGGAGAGGCAGGAATGGTTAGGA
>NW_009922392.1:39067-42774 GCF_000696875.1 Nestor notabilis
AACAGCTCAGCTTCAGTGTGCCTCAGGGGCAATTCACTTCACAGTGAATCTACCCCAGCCCTTCCTAAACCTCAGCTACTATTGTTGACCACTATTTTCTTTTTTTGTTGTTGGTAGTAGTAGGTATAATTCAGATAAAATGCATAAAACATACTGACCAAAACCATGGTAAAACTATTTGGTCTTTCTTTTGTTTTCAGAAGGCATGACTTGAGTTTCAGCAGCTTTCCAATAACACTGCACAAGCACTGATGGGTTGCAGTAATTTCACAGTACAAGGACAAAGCACGACTAGTGCTTAGCACTATGAAAACCAAGATGTTTCATGTAGCCTTTTGCATTGGTTAGCTAGTTCATGCCAGATTTGAGGCAAAGTACACAATTTCTGAGCTGAAGCTTGCTCTTTCTGTTTCTGATTTCTGAGGAATTTCATAGTTGAATTTTTTTCCCTAATGAAAATAAAAAGTCATTTGAAAACTCCAGCCTGCTACCTGTTTCTCCAGCCTATATGCTGCTGTATTGTAACTGCTTTGGAGTATTCACAGAACTAGGCAGTACCTTAGCCCCATACTCCAGGAGCCTGTCTGTACCCCAGGAGATCTCACTTAGCAGACACATATGCTACAGTCCCTCAAGCGTCCTGCTCTGAGTGCAGGTGTCAGCAGTTCATCCTCACCTTCCCACAGCTGCACCCAGAAACTTCCTAGGGGTTTTTCTGGCTCCAAGGCACAGGACAACCATGTAAGCATCACCTACTAGCTGGGCAGTGGAAGGGAGAATGACCCCACACACATTCCACAGTCCCCTGTGACTCTCTCTATGCTGAATGGGGGCCTTATAGTCCCCCTTATATAGATACATTGCACAGCAACAGTCAAGCACATCATCATGACTAGATCCTGACTAAGGTCTCACTGTGGACAGGTGATACAGTCAGGAGGACTGTGCCAGCGTATCAACAGCAGGATTCCATTTTCAAGGGACAGAATCCTTCAGAATCATCCTCCTGCTTCCTGTAAAACAGGAATGACAGTAGCATCTTTTCCCCTGAGTCTTGTGGACACTGATCCAGAATGCATTTAGGCAGATTTAGGAAGTTAAACACGGAAGTAATCTCCCTGAGTGCTTAAACAGTGCTCAGGCATTTAAATGCCTTCATGAAGAAAGGTTTAGACCTCATGGGTAGAACCATCTCTCACTTTCGGTATAAAATACGTGGCAGAGTAACACTACCTTAATGACAAACAGGAGATGGAGAAATTTGGGCTGTAACTTGTGTAAGTAAACCATTTCCATTTGCTGTCTGGCACCTTTCAGGATCACTTTGAAGATTAAAAAGGAAAAAAATAAAAATGACTTGGCCAGCTGAATTCTGCCAAGTTTGACAGCTACATTTGGACTAACTCCATTGATTTCAGTGAAGTAACCTTCTCTTTATACTGCTTTAACAGAGAAGTTTTTGCCTGGGATCATCTCTAAAATTTTATCCTTTTCCAAGTTAAAAGAACGAAAAATATTTGGGAGGGCAGGGAGTTTAAAAGTAAACAAAAAAAAAAAAAAAAAAAAAGAGAAGAGAACATTTGGGGTAACAGAAAGTGGGAAAAGGATGAAAGAACATGGAGACTTTTGAAAAGACTTCCAATTGGATTAAAATGATGATAAATGGAGGTGCAGCACAGGGGTCAGGCTCCTCTCGATAACAGGATCTGAGTGCTCTCAAACACTTGGTGTCTGTCAGTTGTATGGGAGCCCCTTTCGTCTCTTGTGACTGGAGATTTTCATCGTGCATTTCTGACAGGATAAAGCAGAGCAGCTAAACAGGATAATTCCCACATTCTGCTGGGTGAGTCATTTCCCTCATGCTTTTGAAAAACCTTGCAGGCAAAGGGGAGCCGTGCTGACAAAGCAGAGGAAATGCACTTTTTTGGATTTCACAGGGTGCCTTGTTCAAACATGTGTCGCAGTGACAGAGAACACCTGCAGCATAGTTCAGCAGCAGTCTGGCAAACACAGCGACCGGCTCGGCTGGGGCCCTGCACCACACGTGGCCTACAGGACTTTATTTTCATGTTATTTATTTAAACCTTCTGGGCAGTGGGAGGAAACCTTCAGCCAGTGCACTTTTCTCTCTCATTATACAGCAAGATGCAATGACTGAATTAATGAAGCTGCCCAATGCAGGAACAGTCTCTACAGCAGAGCCCCATGGTGTGAAGGAGAATATGTACAGCTTAATGCTGTTCGGCAAGGCTGAGCTCAACTGGAGCATCACAGCATTAACAGTGTTCCTTAATGCCAGTTTAGCATTATGGAGGTAAAAGGGCTGCCATTGAGAGCAATCTGAGCGGCTGGTGAGGTTGCTGAACCTGGTGATTAGCAGGCTAATTACCCCCTGTGGCTCACAACTCATTAATCAACCATTAAAATAATCATTTCCAAGAACAGTCTCAGATGTATCAGGAGGAAAAGGCTGGAATAGACTGTAGCCACTTTGGGCCAATTTTTTATTCAGCTGTTCCAGCAGCCAGGAATGATATGTTTGAACTGTTAAGTGCCTCCACCCCTGCCCCAGAACTCTGCAAAGCTTCTGAGTGAAAAACACCTTTGGCCAGTGTCATCTCACAGACTCCTCTTTCATCCTGGCTCTGGTCACCCTTCCCACCAGGACACACACCCCATTTCTCTGTCCCAGCCCTCACAGTGCTAGTCATTCAGATGGGAGTTCACACCCACCTGGCCCCTGGGCTGATGGGCTGACAGCAGTTGCAGCTGAGGAGTGAGCAGATCAGAGTCCAAACGTGCCCAGTCCAAATTGAACCACACTGAACTTGTGCCAAATAAGGGAGAAAACAGAAAGCTGAATAAGGTTTCACTCAAACCATGGCTCAGCTGCACTCATACTACCTTGTCAGGGCTACAGTACCATGATGAGAGGTCATCTGAGTGGGCTCTGGGGCAGAAATGCTCAGTAAAAGCTCTTGCCAGTGACACAAACCACCAAAACACACCAATGGACCCAGCTGTCACCAGACAGCATATGGCAGGAGTCTCATCCTTATGTTCCCTGCTTGTTTTAGCAACTTTAACTCTGCCCATGACTTGTGATTCCAGCTCTGCACACAGTGGCCAGCCTAGCAGTCCAAGTGATGTCTTCTTCACCATTTGTTCCTACATCTAGTCTTTCTACCTGCCTCTTCTATCGCTTTAGAGAACATCTGTGTAAAAAGGCAGGCCAGCTAAAACACTGTCCTCTTCTGACTCCTGCTTTAAAATCCCCCCTGCTGGAATGCCTGCAAAACATTTGATATCAGCCAGACCATGCTCAAGAGGACACTTTCATCTTTTAAGCTAATGAAGGATGTTTCATTGTTTAACCTGCCTTCTGTCTGTCCAGAGGCTTCTGCTTAGTCTCACTTATCCGTATGTACAGCTAATCAAGTCTTCAGTGAAAGAACTATCTTTATTACTTGTGTCCAGCACTTAGCACGACAAAGTCCTGAACACATGCTGAGGCTGCACTACACAGTAGTAGGATAATTCACATATTTTCAGATCAGCTGGGCTTAATGAAACTCCCAGGATATTTAAAGAATTGTCTGAAGATGAGTCTGTTTACCGAGACCCCCAAAAGGAAGGGTAAGGCTTCAGAAAACTGCAAGAGGAAGAATGCCTGCATATTTTTTTATATATATATGTATTTATATTAT
>NW_009922393.1:0-263 GCF_000696875.1 Nestor notabilis
TATACAGGATATATTTATAGATATATACACAGATTCTCTGGAATAAACCTTTTTGATATAAGTTAAAGGCTCTTGCCTACAGGTACCCGTAACTTCTTTCTCCGAGTCACTGCATGTAGATGGAGCCAAACCGCTGGCGTCGAGGGGTGGATGGAGAAGTGCCCACTCACCCTTTGCAAGCAAAGATGCACAAACCCCCAAAAGCAAGATTTTTTTTTTCCCCCAAAAAAATGGCTGTTCTCAAAGGTCAAGTTGTGGCTTTA
>NW_009922393.1:369-53012 GCF_000696875.1 Nestor notabilis
TCTCTTTTTATATTCTTTTTTTTTCCTTTCTCCATGATGATTTGCATTTTACTTAATTATCATCTTCTTCTTCTTCCAAAAAGGATTCCTTCTATGTAGCTGGGCAGTACGATCATGAAGCTATAAAAACGACGACAACAAAAATATAGATATTTTTATAAATATATGAATCCCTGCAGGCAACGTGGCTTTTCAGCTCCACCAAAAAGGTTCATGTACAGATTGCATAAGCGAAGAATTTCTACATTCTTTACACCTTTTTTTTTTCCTTTTCGTTTGTGTTTTTTCTTTCTTAGAAAAAAAAAAAAAAAAGGAAGATTTTCTTTCCCCTTCTTCGTATTGCAGGCACAGAACGGCTACTCTGGCACTCGAAACGCGGAGGCTGGGAGGTCAGCGCCCCCCAGGTTCGACATTCTCCTTAGTAAAAAAAACCAACCCAAAACCGAAAAACAACCCCCCCCAAAAAACCCTCAGATATGATAGATCATCTTGGCAAGAGATTAGTTCCTTCAGGCCAAACAGTGCTTCTTGACTCTTTATACAGCAAATGGGAAAAAAAAAAAGAACCAAAAAAAAAGTTAATTATATTTCTTTTTCTACCCTGAACAGCTCGACAACAACACACATCTCCGGGCACCACCACGCAGTTCCACTGGAAGATCCTTCATCCTTGGCACCCCACATTTCTGCCTCTCCGGGCACGCTGCCCGCCTGTCCGTCCATCCATCTGTCCACCCAGGACGGGGTCCTCACGTCCGGATGACGCCGTTGCAGGGAGGATGCTTGGGCAGACAGGGCTCGTCGGGCAGCAGGTCATGTGCAAAGACTGAGTCGTCCCCCGAGGAGCACGTGCTGTGGGTGTCCTGGCCGGCCGGTGAGTACTGCTCGAAGGGCACCGAGAGGTCCAGGTACTCCTGCAAGGGCGACAGACCCATCAGTGCTGGGTGCCCGCACTGGGGACCAAGCAACCCCTCCCCATGTACACCCCATCACACTCACATCAGTGGACGTCACAGTGAGGACCCTGTCCAGGTCTTCCACCAACTGCTTGAAGGTTGGCCGCTGCGAGGGGACGGCATGCCAGCACTCCCGCATGATCATATACCTGCATGAGAAGGGAGAGGGGACCATCATCCATGGTGGGGCTAAGTGGCACCCACCCACCCCCAAATTGCTTGAGAAAACAGCTATGGCCAATGCAACTTCAGCCAGGTTGGCCTTGGTGTGTAGCCAGCTGGGGTGAGGAGGAGGAGGGTTTTGTGGAACTATGCTCCTCCTTACTGATCATCTCATGTGTGTCCATGCTCTCAAAGCAGAAGGACCTGTCCTAAAGGTGACATTCCAGAGCTACATCCCCAATCACCTCCTACCAAACCAGGGCAGGCACATTACATAGCTCTGCAGTCATGGGCTGAGCTGAAATGAGTAGGGATAGGTAAGCCTATCTGGAGATGGCTGCATAATCTCACAGCAGGGATGCCCCAAAAGACCCAACCACAGCCTGGGGTGGTATTTGGCCACAGAGGGAAGGGGGAGCGAGGCAAGGAGGTCAGCTCCATCACACACTCACAAATCATGGGTGCAGTTTGCGGGTTTGTCCATCCGATGGCCTTCCTTCAAGAGTTTGAAGAGTTCTTCAACGGGAATTCCCGGGTATGGAGACCCTCCCAAAGTGAAGATCTCCCATAGTAGCACTCCAAAAGACCAGCTGGAGACCAAAGAAAGATCTTTAAAATTCAATGAGTTTTTTTCCAGGCCCCCCCATATCCCCTCCCTTCTCGCTTGGCTTTATTTCTGTGCAGCCATGCATAGCTAACAGAGTCATCAATAGCATGACTAATTGCCTAGGCCATTTTTACTAGTTACTTGGAGATCTCTGCTGATCCAACTCAATAGCAAAGAAATCCCAGGCACCAAGTCTGAAATTGAAATGAGCATTTAATCAGATAGGTGACAGCCCATCTATCACCCCCAGCTCTTTGTTAGGTCTTCCACCAGCTCCACTGAATGGAACAAATCAAATTATTCATGCACGGCTTCACTGAATTGCAGGCTTGGAACCACAGGCCACTAATTGTGCAAGCTGATACCAAAACTTGCTTGTTACAACACTCATTTCACTGGCCAAGCCGGGAGAAAAATACCCCAACAAGCATCAGTGGAGCACTAACGTTACACACTCCAGTCCTGCAGCTGTGCTCTGGGTAAAAGTCCTCTTTTTCAAATATATCTTTTGCCTTCTTCATTTTCTTTTAAAAAACAGGGATTATCTGTTCCTGTTTCGCTTTCCTGCACGCTCGCTCTCCCATTCTCTAGCTTTGATTTATGTGTCATGCCCGCTGCAGCATTACCTAAGCATGGAAACTATGATTTAAGATCAATGAAAGCCAAAGTATGTGAAAAATACAGAAATAGATTCATTTGTCCAATTGCAAGCAGTGAGCTTTGGGGAGCAGGCACTGAATCACTGTAGAAACGCCATTATCAGCACATGTTGGAGTAAAAAAGCCGGCGCGCATGCCGAGCTAGTTTAGCCCTTGCGAAGTTCAGACGTGACACAGATTTACACATGAGGCAGGCTCTGCTGTTTGCTTACCGTGCAGAGGCACTAAAACGGACAAGATAGGATTAGGAAAAATAAAGGAAATAAATGAAGCAGCAAAATTAATCCAAGAATGTATTTGTTGAATATTCTCTGATCGACTCTACTAACAGCAGACAGAATATTTCAAGTTCATCCCATGTACTCAGCTGAAATGCAATTGTCTGGGGCAAAGCGTGGAGGAAGCCAAGGGCAATTTTTTTCTGCATGGAGATTTTTCTGCACAGTTTTTGACCGAGGAGAAATCACCTCATCTGTAAATGACTAAGAAATACCTGCCTGCCTTCCAATAATTTTTCAGCAGTTCACTAGAGATCCTTGGATGAAAGCAACTAGACAACTGTAAAATAAAACCACGCGTGCAAAGCTGCAGCTTGCAGTAGAGTCATTTGCTTTCGCATCCCTAGATGCCCCAGCAGTGAAGGAGCCCTGGTCATGCTTAGTAGTACTTGGTTTGTCCTCTAAGATACTATAGGTGTTGATTTCCCAGTTGTTTAATTATTTTCCTTTTAAAGTGAGGGTATGCTTACACATCGCTCTGGTGAGTATAGACCCGGTCAAACAAAGCTTCTGGAGCCATCCATTTCACAGGCAGCCGACCCTGTAATTAGGAAGACAATGGGAACATCCCATCAGCATATTCCCCCAGCCACAACGGCACCATCTGAATCTTCTTTTCTAATCCAGTTTGAAACATTTTCATTAACAGCCACATCTGCCTTCCCGGTCACTGGGCAGAGCAGGAGTGGCCACATATAAACAGATTACAGCATTTGATCCCTGGATCTTCGCTGACGATCTCTGCACTAAATGCTCTCTGTGGAGGACTGTATTTCACTGCCAAGGCAGGTTTAACTTATCAGTGCATCTAAATCTTTGCATGGGAACAGCATCCATTGCTCATAAATGCAGCGAGCTCTGCAGCAGAGCTTGGGACAACACTTCCCATCTCTTTGGCTGGAAGAAGCAGTTGACTCCAAGTCCAAACCTGGCTTAAACTGAACTTGAAGGGAAATTTCCAAGGATGAAGGCAAGGGCCAGATCCTCTAAGAAACAAATCCTGATCCTGCTGGGGGCTAAAGGAGAAGGCCTGACCCCAGGTTTCCAGGGGAACATCTTAGATAAGGGTCATAAACATGGGTTGTCACATGTGAGAAATACGAGATGAGAAAGACTAGATTAATCATAATTCTTTGGGGCTTTGCTTGGCCCCTGGAGGGAGACAGAAAAGACTGTTTTGTGTTTCAGGCATAATTTAGCTATAGGGGGACTCTGTCCTCTTCTGACCCAATGTCTCACTGGGGGAGACAACTAGAGCAGGGACATAGGCAGGATGCACAAATGGGATTATTCTCTCAGCTGTCCAACACAGCTCAAACAGGGAAAGTCCATCTGACCTATGATTTAAATTCCCAACAATTTTCATTAATTTATCATTAACAAATCTTCATAATTAAGAAAGATTTCTGATGAGATATTGATAAGGATCAGTATGGACATGGTAGAGCTTTGTAGGACTGCCTGGATATTTAGACCTGTTGCAGTCACAAGGTCCCTTAGGTTCTGCAATGCCTTCAACCATTCCACTGCCAATTGCTGTAGTTGTAGCTTTTGCTCAGACCTCAACGTCTGCTGCAGGGCTCTGAACCAAGACACAGGTCTTGTCACCAGCCTTTCAATCTTAAATTCATCTCTACAGAAACCATAAATGACTGGCTCTCAGCTCTTGACTGGGGCCATCTTCTCACCCTTGGCAGTGGAGTCAAGAGGCTCAGTTGAAAAAAAAGGGGAGAAAAATGCAAGATAGCTCCAGGTATACAAAAAGTGACATTCCTCTGCCAAAGGCTCTGGTGGGACAGAAGCTGGCCCCTTGGGACCTTTATTAACAATAGTAGAGCAGACTGGAAAGGGCTCCATTCCCTTTTGGTAGAAATCTCAAGTTTCTCTTAGCCTAAAGCCTCCTGACCAGAGCTGAGGCCTCACAACCAGCTGCTAGCAGCAGCAGTATCTATCAGGAAGGATACGGCTGGTGGGTGCATTTCTGGGATCAGCCTACCTACAGTTCCTCCCTAGGGGAGGGGAGGCCACCAGCAGACTTCTTCCTCATAAGCCCCTCCAGAAAGTGAGACGTGGGACAAGGGTCGCTTGCTGCAGGGATGACTGAGCTGCCTGCCAGGAGGAGAACTGCATGTCCTTGGCAGCTCTATACTTACATTGGTGGTTTTCTTGTAATAGTCGATATTGTGGACGTCTCTAGCGAGGCCAAAATCAGCTATTTTCATCACATTGTCTTCAGTGACTAACACGTTCCTGGCTGCCAAGTCGCGATGAATGCACTGTGAAAGGTGAGCAAGTCAATAAATAAGGGCTTGTTAGCTGCTCGCGCCTGGAACCAACAGCACCGCGTGGTTTATGAGCTGCCGTTTCATTGACTCCTAAGCTCATAAAGCTGTGGGCACTGCTTCACTCCTCGCTTTCTGTGTCACTGCCCCATCATGCATGCTCAGTGGGAGCCACCTCTTAGCAACACCTAATCGGCAGCCTCAGCACTGACACAGCCACACGTCTTTTCTCTCCAAAGGGAATGATGCACAGACGGGAAAGCCAACCCTCCTCTTGTGTGGGCGCTTACTGGGATGTGAAGCTGTCTTTCTGCCCTGCTTCCTCCAGGAAGAGGAGTGCAGGCTGATGTTTGAAGGGAATAATGTCCTAAAATTAAGATATCTCAAATACATCCACAATACATAGAATGGTGTGGGTTGGAAGGGACTTTTAAAGGTCATCTAGTCCAATCCTCAGCATCATAGTTGTTAGCTGAGAAAGAAGCTGGATTAGACTGCACTGTACAGAAAGAGTTTAAAGCCACCAAGAACCAGCCACTCTGAACTGCAGCCGCAGGACAAACACATCTGACATCTGAATCTGAACTTGCTCTTGCCATAGTGCTCCGTGCCCACAAAGAAAGAGGTCACACCGGCTGGTGCACAGCTTTGTGAACCCAAAGCCTGATCCTCCACTCGCTGATGTCAGGGTAAATCAGGACTAATCCCAGGCAGGGTATGATGTAAGCAAACACAGCAGCCAGGTCAGTGCCAGCAAAGTGCTCCCCAGGGAGCATCGTAGGCATATCCACGCATTGAACCAAATCCACCGCCAGTTCCACTCCTATGAAGCCTACATGTGCTGGAGACAGCCACAAACACATGAGCAACACCCAAGATCTCAGCTTCCTCGTGAGTCAAGTGATCTCAGAAGGAAGATCAGGGAAGTATCAGGAGGAAGAACAGGGGTACATGCAGATCCTGACTGTTGTCTAATGTGACACTGCCATGGTGGAAGGTTGCAACTTGGCATGATGCTCACCCTGACCACTGCTGCCTGAGCCTCAGGATCAGACATCTGAAAGATGGCTACTTCTAGAAGTGACAGAGGTTGAATAGATGAGGACAGGTAGCAAGGTCTGGGTTTCTTGTGCTTTCATATGCACTTTAGGGATACTAAACAGGCCTGCAGGTCACAATGAGGGCTGTACAGCTGCATGGTTCATGAATACAGCCAGCATATGGGAACTTCTGCATATGGATGGAGCCTCCAGCTAAACACTCAAGACACTTCATACAGAAAAATGTGGTCTCTAAAGGGAGAAGCCTGCCAACACTTTGCCTGAGGTTGTCCTGCACACACACACAGAGCATTGCATGTCTTTGAACACACGGGTCTGACTGATGCTTCCACCAAATGAAGTTTCTCAACTCACTTTCTGAGATGCCAAGTACTCCATGCCCCGGGCCACCTGGTAGGCGCAGGAAACCAGGTCTTTAAATGTCAGCTGCTCCTCGGGCAGCTTGCAGGTGTCGAAGGAATAGTCCATGCCAGGTGGGCGACGTGCCCTGAGGTATTCCCGCAAGTTCCCCTTTGATGCATATTCCACCAACACGTAGAGCGGTCCTGCAAGCAAGAGCACATCAGGATCCAGCGGAAGAACAGCTCAGCACCAAATGCTCAACTGGGACGTTTTGGGCCACCAGTGAGTAGTTACACAGAAGGGACAGTCAAACCTGAGCCTCCCACAGCCCTGCGAGTTGCTTTGCTACGTACCGTCCTGCGTGCAGGCACCAAGGAGGTTAATGATGTTTTTATGCTTCCCAATCATTTTCATCATTTCCATCTCAGAGACCAGGTCAGAAAGGTCCTTGTCCGTGGCATCATCTGGAGAAAGCAAGAGAGGAAAGCAAAAATGTCAGGAAGAAAGTATGTGTTTTGTGAAGTAGTTAATACAACTGCAGCATAGACACATGGGGCTTTGGTGGGGAAACAGTACCCAAAATATGGCAGTGTTTGTTTTTATTCGACTTTGGGAAGGAGAATCAAAATAAAACCAAAATTAACTACCACAAGGAAAGATAAAATCCCAAATAAACTGAGATAGATGTTCATATGGAAATTAACAAAGCCTCTCATCTTCTGTTTCATCCTGTGAAGTATTAAAGAAATAGTCACTTTTGGTACCTGGGATAATTTTCCTTTTCTGACTTGTTTCCCTCCCTCATCTCCAGGGGCAAAGAGTTAAGGACTGTGGGAGGTCAGAGCTTGGGGAGGGGCTACAGAAGGAATGCATTTTTTGCATAGAAAGCTGCAAGTATTCTACAGAAGTAGAAAAATGGAGAGAGGAACCTCCCTTGGTTTAGAAAGATGGGAAAGTTCCTGCTTCCAGGAGAACTTCAGAACGGACTGAATGTAAATTAAACAAATCCTTCTCTGATAAGAAATGCTATTTTTGTAACGATGTCACCCCACGTTCTCTCAACCCTGGGCTGCTCACTGCTGGAGCATCTGCCCTGCTTGCTCCAGCTGAACTCCTCAGGGTGATTTTGTCTGCATGTTGTCTGTGTGCAGGGTAAGGATGGGAAACAGATTCATCTGGAGGTGCCCAGTGACTCCTCTGTTTCTGGCCTCCCTTTAACCTCTTGGGAGTTTGGGATCAAGTGTCCTCAGTGAAGAAACTCCTCAAGGAGTCTGTCACCAAATTTCTGCGAACTCCACCTGAGCTTGTTGCATAAGGCTTTGTGAGAACTGGCAGCACTGGTTACAGGAGGAGTAAGGAGTGGGCTGATTCACAGAGCTGGCTAGACACGAAGGGGGTTCCCCTTCTTCTCAGGGATGCTATTACCCCCTGGCAAAGAACTGGATTAATTCCCAGTCCCTCTTCCTGATGGGATTTGCACTTGTAGGTGCTCTCCAAGGAGACAGCCATCACCCTCAGGCTACGTGGGTGAAGGGGATGAAAAGCTGTTCTTGCTTTATTCTATTGTATCTGTTTGTATACAAGACTTAAAAGAGAAGCAAAGAGAGGAAATCCCAGTGCAATATGCTGTTCCACCCTCTGTGGAATTCCCGTACCTTTTAACATCTTGACAGCAACTGTGATGGCCTTGTTTGGCTTGTCCTTATCGATCCCAATTGCTTCTGCCATCACCACTTGGCCAAAACACCCCTCACCGAGTGGCTTCCCCAAGGTCAGGCTGAAGGGAGGAACAAGCAGGCACGTTAGTGGGTACCGGGATGGTGACACTACCAGCAGGCACTGGGACTGCGACCTGTGGATCTGACTGACCGAGAGCGTGCCAATTCCCACTTGGGATCTGGAGGTAGTTCCAGCTCGGAGACATTGGCCAGCATCGGCCCATCACTGGAGGAGAGACGTGTGATCCGGACCAGGGGCGTGTTGGAATTCATGGAAGAGTTGGACTCCAACGACACCTGCTTGGGTAGACCAAATGAAGTGTTATTGCCAACTGTATTCCCAGGCCAGGCACTGCCTGAGATGGATCACTGAGGGAGTTTGAGCTATCTTTGCTCAATGACACCTTTCTGGTAATTTCTAAATGGGAAACCCTCTTTCTGCCTCTCCTCACTTCCTTGCAGAACTCCACTGATCTCGGTATCTGTGGTCAGGTTGTTAGCTGGTGGAAAAGAGGGACAGGTCAGCCATGCCCTCCAGCAGGAAGATTTAATCTGTCCATTTGTTCCATGTGCATCTCCACAGCATGTACAGCCTATGGAATGACTTCTGTTCTGGCACTTCAAATAGCTACCACGAGCTTGCAGCCAAAGGCATGAAATCTCTATCCTTCACTATGTGGTTTTACATGGTGCCTTTAGCTCCCGCCCTTGTGCAATTACACGTGTCAGAGCATCCCTAATTGCATGGAGAAAGACAACCCTCTCCCATCTCCGTAAGAATTGGTTTGGGTTCACCAGTGACCTCTGTGAAAGCAGGAACAAGCACAATTAAATGTATTCTTGCTCCCAAAGGAGCTCCACCAGGGAGCCTGGACTAAATTGTTCCCCTGTAAGATGTGCCTTCTCTGGCATCCACGGCTGCACTACCAGCCCCTCTTGGACAAGGGCAACTGAAACACAGCTACTTGGAAGCTGCTCATGAACCAGAGTCAGCTGCCACCAGCTACTGCCCCACTGGAACAGAAACGAATCAATAAGAGAGGGTTAAACTCCTAGGTGCAGCCAACTTAGGTCTCCCTTGGGCAATGTTTTTCCGGCAGAGTGCCGCACCTAGAGAGAACATTTCAAGAAGGGGGGGAAAAAAGAGGAATGACCATAGTGGGGAATAGGAATCTTGTATCTACTTTCTGTTACCTGTCTCTTGAGTGGGAATTTGGAGACTTTCTGTACAGTGGGGGTGTTCATGGCTTTTTTGTTTGGCATTTTCATCCTGCAGATAATCACAATGGCCAGCACCAGGATGAAGAGAATAAAGCCAATGCCGTAACTGAAAATGCCAGCATACACTGAGCCTGAATCATCCATTTCCATGAGCTCCTCCGCTGCGGGGTGACAAGAGACAGCAGTCAGGATGGGGTAGACAGCTACCCACATGCAACTATACACATGCAGTGTAAAGAATTTGGGGAGGACTTGCTCATCTATGCCAATCTGCTGAGTGACTTCAGTGAGGGGACTCTCCTAGGCCAGTGGTTTTCAACCTGTGGCTGTAGCTAAAACATCAGTTCAGTCTGCCTTTTTGGGGAGTAATTTTACTGCACTTTAATGCAACCCTGGGGTTTCTAAGAGCCTTCAGCCCACAGGTTGAAAACCAGTGCTCTAGGCTGAAGGCATCACGTTTGTGCTGTTCCTCTGACCCAGATCTTGCTTTCCTCGCACATCCACACATAGCTGGATGCCTTGGATGTACAAAGGCTGCAGGACTGTGGTTTGCTGCACTTTGCTGATTTGACTTCTCCAGCAAAGACTTCCACTGGACCAGTGCCTGCCCTGAGGGACCAAGGAGCTCAAAGGGCATCCAGGGGTAAGGGATCACACAGGGGAAAACACTCACAATCTGCACAATTATTTAATGAAAACTTAGTTCTGGTGGGAAGAGGCTGGAAGGTCTGTCCCAGAGAAGTGGCTGAGCGGGGAGGGTGACGGCATGAGCCCATCAGCCATGGCTACCCACTAGCAAGACTTTTTTGGGACCAGAAAAGCAAAGGTTTCTCCCCTTGTTCCTTTCAAGACAGGCACAGCGACCATGGTGGGACTGGCTTTCTGTCCCCCAAAAGGCTGGCATCAGAGGAAGAGTCAGCAGTGGGAAACTTTATAATGAAGTCATGCTGGCGTGGTCAGCTCGCTAACGGCTCGTGTACATCACTGCTGCCCAAAGCAGCATCTTTGGCAAGCAGCAGGAGCTGTCCCCTGGCAGCAGCAGGCTCCACATCTGGTCTTCAGTGGCTGTGTCCAGGGGGCCATAGGGAAAAGCAATGTTGGTAACTGATCCTGCATGGAGCCATCTCCTCCTGTGAGGAAGGGTTACCAGACCTCCTGGGATCGGGTGCTACGGTTGCTGCCGCAGCTCTGCTGCCTTGTCTTGCCCTCTGCTCCACGTCTCTCCTCCTGCAGCGTGGACAGGGGTTTATAAGCAGTTGGGCTGTATCTTGTGCCCTCTCTGTGGGTAGCGCTTCGGGGCCTGCTGCTGCACAGACAGCTGTCAATCACTGCGTCTGACTTCAGTATAAAGTTCCACTTGAGGTTTTATGGTGGGTTTTCTCCTGCTTATTCTTTGCTTAAATGAGAAGTGTGAGTTCATACATTGTCAAAAACAGTTGGATGAGACGGTATCTGGAGATTCTCAAAATAACAGAGACATTAGCCTTATAACCAAAGGAAATGATTTCTATCCAGTGGATAGCAGAAGCAGAAACAGGATCAGATCAGCTATTATAGAGCTGGCAAATACACAGAGGAAAGACCAGCAGCAGGGTCGGGCATGGAAGACACCTTGAGCCCCAGTGAAAGCGATTACATCTGAACCACCCGCACAGATAAAGTCAAGATTAGAAATGCCAAAGTTTCCAGTTCCTAAACACATCCTGAGATGGGTATGTTGTGAGTCGGACCCAAATGTGGTCTATGATGGGGTGAGCCAAAGTGGGGTGTACAGGATTTTCTGTACCCTTTCACTAATGGTCTACTGAACGTATTCCAGGTCTGTTCCTGCACTCTCTGCAAGGCACAGCACCCATGAGATTCCATATGAATATTGCTGGAGTTTTCCTGGACTGTGCATAAGCCTGCCCTATAGCTGGAGGCAGCTTCTGTAGGTGAATGGACAGCACAGTCTCATTCCCTTCTTTTGAAGAGCAAACCCGTCTGTTGCATATTCTGTGCTGGCTTTATTGTCAATGAGAGCTTTTACACATGAAAGGACCACAAAATTGAGGTCACTCTGGCCTTGGGTTTCAAGCCTGCTGCAGCTTTCATCGATCCCAGCTGGAGCAGGCAGCAGGCAATGCCCCTGGGAGCCAGGACTCCTGGGCTCTGTCTACAGATGACTCTCCTTGACCTTCTGTTTGAGATCGCTATCTGGACCTGTTCATCCACGAAGTGGAAATAATGCCACAGGCAGGGAAGGGTGTACTCACATCAACCACTTATGCATCTCATTTCAGCTTAAGAGATGAGGTTAGACAGAAAGGTTCCTCCATAAGATGATCCATGATCCATGTCCAGTTTAGGTGCCCTGGATCATCTGATGGGGAGGTTTTCTTCTCCCATTGTCAGTGTAAGAAGACAAAGCTCCTAAATCTGACTTAACAGTCTCCTACCAAAGAGGCTGTGAACACTTCCCTGTTATCTAGATCAAAAAAGATACCAGGAATTTTATATCATTACTGCAATAATAATGCAAATGTTGAGATGCAATGCAAAAAGTGTCAGCTGTGAGTATGCAACAGGGGTCTGCAGCAAATCCCAGAGGATTTCCTCCCAGAGAACTTCCCCTCTTTCCAAGCAAGAGGCGGTGTAAAGGAACTTGGCATTTCTAAAGCAGAACATCAAGGCACCCTGGAGAGGGAAGGAGAGGCCAGCAGAGAAGAAAATACCTGGTAGCACCGTCAGCCAAGCAGAGTGATGTGAGAACCCAATAGAATTCCCTGCGAGACAAGTATATTCCCCAGCATCCTCAAAAGTAACATTTCGCAAGTACAGAATCTCTAGCTCCTTATCCGTTGTGTTAACACCTGCCGTCTACAGGGGAAAAAAAACACACACGTATAGAAAAGAGGGAAAACAGAGAATAAGCCACATTCCCAGCAAGTGTGAGGACACCACAGGCAAATTTCAAAAGCAGATTAAGGTGGTTTGGTTTGTATTATTTTCCAATGGCCCAGCTTCCACATTCATTTATTCATTCCCCTCTGCAACCTGTAGTCAAAAGCAAAAAAGTTCCCTTCACCAGGTTCTTACTCTGTCCCACTAAAGAAGCATGCAAGCAAAGGCATCCAAATGAAAAATTGCCCCCACAATATGACTGACTTCAGGTTAGTAGGGTGAGTACAGGAGTACAGGGGAAAGAAAGGTAGTAAAAGAGAAAAGGAAAGACAGAAAGAAAGGAGGAAGGAGAGGAGATGTAGTGGGGAAAGACTCAAGTGCTGATCAGAGGAATATATAAACATTTTGGTTCATTAGTTCGTCAAAAATAGAGAAAATTTTGGGATTTTTTACAAATTTTTAAGAGTGGGCATCTCAAAGCATATATAGATTATATAGCCCTCCATAGTGTACCATTACTCTGGCCAATAACAAGAAGGCACCTGTAAAGGAACTTTCCTGCAGTGACACTGAGCAACACAGCAGCCCAACCCTCGAGGCTAGAGCCCATAAGATTGCTGCTGCTCTCTGTATTTAACATGTTTGCTTGCATGAGCCAATGTTGACATTTATTTCTCCATTACTTCTCCAAGGGACAGAAGTGATTGTATCAGTTTTACAGGTGAAAATCTCAAAACAGGGCTTGGTTTTCCAGAGCTTTGAACGTCACAGGTCATTAACATGCAATTCTGTTATCAGCACTCAATCGTAAAGAAGGGAAAGGAATAAAAGCGTGAAGAGATGATAGCAAAATCTGACAGTCATTTTATTGTGGGAATTTTTCCATGGCAATTGCTGTATAGGCGTTACATTCTTGTTTAAAAAAAATTAGCAAGAAAATAAGATAAAGCCATTCAGCGTCAGTTGACAGGGTATAATACAAAATGAATAGTAATTTTAATCACTAGCTTCTTAAAAATGTTATAGCTCATTCTTGCAGTTGCCAGGGCCTTGGGACAGAGTCTGTGGTTTACCTGGTTTTGGTTTGCGAATGTGGAGCCAAAATGGTTTTTCGGCTATGCCTACGAAATTGTTGGCTCTACACAGATATTCTCCTTCATCTTGTTCTGTCACATTGAACAGATTTAGGTTAGCATCGGCTTCAGCGTTTTTACTGATCCAAGACTGCAGGAATAGACAGAAACCTGAACTTCAGTAAACCAAACAATACCTCATCACACCTATATCAGCTAGGATTCACTATTCACGGCTATTTTCTTTTCGGCTGTGCCAACATCCCCAGCTCACCCTGTGGCGAGAGACCTAACCCAGGACCTGGGTGAGGAAGAGGAGTTGCATTTGGCCCCCAAACCATGTACAGGTTAACTCCCTTCCCTTCACACATGCAATTTCTTTGTCCAGACAGACCACTTCTCCATCCGACAGCAAAGGTCCTACGGTTTCTCAATAACTCAGCAGACAGGAGCACCAGAGAAAGGGCTTAAGCAGAGATTTGTGTTTGCAACCCAGCTCAGCAAATACTGTTTCAATTATCAGATTCCAAAATAGAATTTGGAAACAAAATATAAGCAGCGGCGGTCTGAAAACTCACTGCTGACTCTGCCTTTCAGAAATTAGCTGTAATTTTTTCCACTGCTTATAGGAGCCTCTTCTTTACTAAATAAAGTGGTGCATATAAATCAAACAAACTTCAGACTCTTAAGCAAGGGGTTTATTTCTCTTCTTCCAGGCTGCCACAACAGCACATCAGATTTTTCCCTAAACACCAAACAGTTGTTTTTATTTTGGTTGAAAATGCACAACCATTTTGGGTGGCCTCAGAAGTAGCCTTGGGAAAGTCTAGGAAAACTATCAGCCTCAGTTCTGGAAATGAAAATAAACCAATTGCTCTTCTCATTTTTGGTCTTTTGCACTCCAGCCCAGTCTCGGTGCCTTCAAGGCCTGATCCTGCCAATATGACTTGCAGCAAAATCAACAGGCCTGCCAGATCTGACAGGTTATTAGGACCTGCATAGGTTGATTACAAACACCACCAGGTTTGACCCAATCTCATCTCTAAGGCTTATGTGCTGGCAAGCCTGTCTGTCCTGACTAGCAGGGAAACGTGCCTGCCTGCTGTTGCTGCCTTGTTTATAATTAAACTGGGCATGTTTCAATGCAGAACATACAATTTAGCCTTTGACAAAGCTTGGGCACAGTGTTGCCAGCCCTCTCTGTGTAACTGGAATGCATTTAGTGCTCTTCTGCAAAGAAAAAGGAGTTTCCTTTGATCACAAATTAGCCCAGGCTTTCAAGAACTGATGCAGGTGATGGCTTGGTTTTGTCAGGCTGTTAAAAAATGGCTTGAAAGTACAGCATTCAATTCATCCATCTGGACTGGGCTGGGTTCTGCTCCCCCCGTGTTTAGATGTGAGGGGGGAACTTCATGTGCTGGGCACCTCGCTGTCCCCCTTGCTCCAATGGAGACTGGGATATTGCCCATATATGAACTGTGCCATAGCGGCTCCTACATTCCACAAAATCTCCTGAAAGCAGGAGAGAAGGGCAGGCTGATAAAAAAGCCTTATCTCCCTGCAGCCACCACAGCATTGGGCAGGAGGGAGCCTTTTCTAAAGCAGCTGTGGACAGGGAAGGGCTGTTAACAGCACCCTGCTCCAGTGGCATGGCCAGGATGTTGGGTCAAACCAACAGCAGTGTGTGGCATAAGAGGAACGAGTCCATAGAGCCAACAGACTGGCCCCATGAGGACAGTGAGATCGTTTTATCAGATCTTTAGTTTTAAAATACAAGCACACACACATAAAAACAAAATCCCTGCAAAGCTGGGCCTGACACAGCTCCACGGAGGCCCAGTACTGGCGCACAAAAGATGCATCCCAAAATGGAAATGCTCCGTGCCCCAGCACTGATGCCGGCATTAATACAACTCAAAGCATTCCTGATTAACCAGAAGTAGTAAATAGACGTGTGCTGGTCCTATTCAGCAAAAAAATAAAACCAAACAAAACTTGTGCTTCCAAACGCCTGCCTGTGCTCCCCTTCGAGGAATGTGGAGCCTTTGCCGTCCACAGAAGAGAAGGTATTTGGCAATTCTAATTACCTAGCCACCCCGGTGCTGCTCCAACTTCATTTTAAAACACTATTTATACGGACTATTTATATGTTCTGTGCCACAGCAAAATGGGAGCTTGTGCTTGTGACACAAGGCACTGTTCGCAGCGGCTCTGCAAACTTCCAAAAGGTAGCACTTTATCCCACGGGGACCACACACGGAGCCCGGAGACTATACTAGATGGCATGTGACACAGCCAGCTATTCAGAGCTCGGTACTGGGCTGTGAAACCAGGGGGAAATTCAAATATGCATAATTCAAACACATTTGGAGAAACAGCGAGGAAAGAAAAAGTTCTATCGACTCGCGAGAAGCACGTGTTGCCAATCCTGAAGAACGGTCTCCAACCATTTCTTCCAACCAATCTGTTATTTCAATCTGTGTAATTATTTCCAGGGTCTCTGGCTTTTATTATCATGTATCTGGCTGAGCTACAGTTTTGTAGATGCTGTCTGATAAGTGGGGTGTTTTTTAAGCTTCGTACAAAGAGAAGGAAGGTGTATGCAGCAGGATGTGTATGAGGTATGTCCATGCACAGGACAACCTCAGCTCAAAAATGTAGGGACAAAATCTGCTTTCAGCTATAACTGCAGAGCTAGCATAACTCCATTTGGCCCTATATGTTTTAATAAGCACCAACACAGGATGCCGTGAAATATTAAAAGAAATAAAAGAGATTTTAGAAGTCAAATGTGCTTTTCACTCTCTATTCTCTACTCTTTATATTTACCTAGGTTGAGGGGAAACCAGACCCACTGGCTTTGTTCTGGCTGTAATCTGGAAATTCCCTTTCAAGAAAGCATTTTAGCAAAGTAAAGTCTTACTAAGTGAGTTTTTGCTCAATAAAGGCTTTCCTGAGCATGGATAACAGCAATGTTCACAAACGTTAGTGGCTGGAACAAGACTATCTTGGCTCTCAGGTGCTGGTAGTTCAGCATTATTTAGTATGTGCACGCTACAGAGTGTTTACATGAAAATGAAAGCACGTGTTTTAGTTGGGAGCCTTTTATTTTATTAAGTGCTGAAAATACCTCTATTGAAGCTGTAAAAAAAGGTTATTTTTACAATTTTAGGTCAAATGCAATCTGACAGCTCTTTCATTATGCTGCATTTCTCCCAGTTGCCTCAGCTCTTACAACCATGCTTATCTATGCCACTACAGTAGTTGTGTTATCTCTGGCAAACAGAAAAGTCTGGAACATTGACTTTAGGACATTTTTGCTGTACCCCCTCCAAAAAGCAGAGTATTCCACTGTGTGGGCTTCAAAATGGACTGCCCTGAGGGTGAGAAGAATGAGCGTGTACCAACCTTCAGCACAGTGACATAGGGTGTCCCATCTGGGCCGTATTTGCTGCCGTTGACTTCCACATGTTTCAGCCACTGGATGTGAGGCTGGGCATCGCTGTAGACCTTGCAGTGAAACTCCACATTGCTCCCTACCACCACAGTCTGGTTGGCAGGGAGCCCTGCTTGCAGGATTGGTCGGTGGGGCGACCTTTCTGAAAAACAGAAAATAGAGGGAAATCCTAACTTACATGTGCTTTTTCCAGCAAGGATTCTTCTCTGAACCCTTCATCTCCTGGCCTTTCAGCAGGAAGGGTGCAGGCTGGGATTGTCCCCTAAGGTGTCCTGGCCACCGCTCTACTCAGTGCTTCTCAAGCTGAACAGAGAAGAACCATCCAGGAATGGAGGAAGCATCTCAGCCCTGCCGTTCCTTCTCTGGCTTCTCTGTATACCAGCTAAGTAATTTATTAATCACATATCTGAGGTTGAATTGTTGGCCTAAAGAAAGCTTGTTGTTTGTTTTAGAAAACACATGATCCAGCAGTTTGGGAAAGAAACCAATCTCCTGTTTCCCATATCCAATCACATACCACAGAACAGCTGTTAAAGAAAACAGTGAAATCTCACCTAATACATCAAGCTGGTACGTGTGCCTAATGTTGCCATATTTGTTCTCCACAACACAGGTGTAATTTCCTCGATCTGATGGCACAACACTCTCCATCACCAAGCTCCACTGCTGGTGTCGCAACTAGAAGAAGAAATCAAACCATCAAGCTTGCCGTCAAGTACCATCACCACCAGACTATTCAAATCAGTGAACAATCACTGAGCTTCTATATACTTGGCAAGCATGAATGGACCCCAGAATAGGCCTGAACATCACAAGGACCCATCTCAAGGGTCATTAAAGGCTTAAAGTGAAAAGGAATTAAGACCAATGCAGGAACAGTGCAACACAACAAAACATGCTGAGATTGCAAGGTGACTTGTTGATGCTTCCACAATAACAATACTGAAACCAGCTGAATGCGGCACCTCTCGTTAGAATAACGACTTCAGAAGGCTTCAGCTAACTCTGATGTGGTCCCCTCTGCCAGACCACTCTGGTCCAGAGACTTTGTCAGCTCAAAATACTGCACTCTCACCTGCAGATCGTCATCAACTGCTACATATAACCCGTAAGATGACTACAAACAAAGATCATACTTATTACTGCATCTATTATACAGATGCGTGCTATGGAGGCAACAAGTCATAGCATCTTATCTGAGCAGAAATGAGTGTCTACAACTGAATTAGTCCCTTGAATTCCCTGTGAAACACAGGAGAAAACATGCTCAGGTCTGGTCCCTAGAATGCTTGGTCAGCCCTTCTCTTCTGGCACAAAGTTTTATACTGCTTGGTTTTCTGGATGTGGCTCATGTCCAGAATTGTTAGCTGCTCAGTAGCAGAAGGGAAAGCACAACCCATGTCTCCACTCCGATCGGCTGCCCTGTGATCCCAGTGAGAACATTTGTTTCTAATGAGTATGAAGTACATAACGGATATGGAAAGCAAATCCTAAATTAATACAGAAAGCAACCAACAGTGACAAAGACGATTTCAGGATGCGTAGCATAAAAAAGTTCTCCAAATCTCTGGATATTCATTTAATGCCTTCAACTGCCCAGAGCAGAACATATAACTTCACTAAGTATTTTGACGGTGACTCCAAGGACACAGAAGCAGGAGATTATTATAATGCTGTGCTACAAAACATCAAGGGCTGATGGAAAAAACAAGGGCGTAATTGCTCCTGGAGGTTTCTTGCTGCAGCAGGTGAACTCTAATATGAAGTTATTTAACCTCCTTTGCTACACCTAAATTGCATCCACATGCTTTCCTTTAAAGGGCCAAGTCTCAATTAAAGCCAGGATTTTGCAAAGAGAAGGTTTAAAGTTATAGGACTAGTGTGAGGCATCCCTACCCATGGCAGTGGGGTTGGAACTAGACGATCTTAAGGTCCTTTCCAACACCAACTATTCTGTGATTCTATGACTAGACAGCTTAGTTGCAAGCTAGGCAAGCAGAAGTCATTTTAACAAAGCTTTTTGAATCTCTGCATCCCTGAGAACAGCACTGCTGAGCACCCCACTTTTCAGAGACCGCTGAATATACAGCATTTAATTTTGGGTTATAGGGAAGAGGAGGCTGTGGCTAAGTCTGTACAGAAATCTTGGCTATTGCAGATGTCTGGTCGGGTCTGACTGCACCCTCTGCCCACCCAGGACAGCACAGATAGAGCTCAATGCAGAACCAACATTACGCTTCTTGTAAAGCAACATCCCACTTGGTGCATCTCTAACGGCTTGGCAATTACAGGGTAAAAGGAGCTCTGAGAACAGAGAACCTGGACCCTGAGTTCACAGCTGAACATACCAGACTGTCAAGGAAGTTTCAATGCAAATTTGTGGCTGCTCCATGGCTTATTTCCATACTGGCTTGTCTCATAGTGGTGTCTAAAGACCTTTTTTAACGCACTTTTCAGCATTGCAAAGCACTTGCATCTGGAACCCCTAGGAGCTACTCCATGGAACTGGGGCTCCAAGTACACAGATGACTCCCTAGTCTGACCTGTATTATAAAATCTGGTCCAAATTAGGTGTTTTACTTACGATGCACTTTCAAAGACACTTTTAAGCCACTTTCAAAGAACTTCTCTTTGCCAGGTTTGTGAGGGGGACTTTGGACTCTGAACAGAAACGAGAACCTGGGGGGCAGAACCTGTTTGGAAACTCTTACAGAAGATAGAAGATTATTTTAATTGTTGGTTTGTCCTGTTTTTTTTTAGTTTGAGACTGGCATCTAGAGTTAAAGGATAATCAAAAGGGACGTTCCCAAGTTAGGATAGTCACCACACTCGACAGAACACTAGAAACATGAAGTGACTTAGTGCAGGCGTTAATCAATTGGGTGAGATACTGGAAATCCCTCTGGTTTATTCGGTGTTGTCATTCTTGGCTCCTGTGAAACTAACATTTGCAGACACACTTGGAACCTCAGTCCATGTTTGCCAGACTGGTATGCAAGTCAGTGCAATGGTCTGGGGAAGGGATAATCCTCTATCTCCCCTCCCCCTCAGTCTTCCCTTCTAGGGTCATTTAACACACACAGGCTTACAATATTAGAGATTCCAACAAGGATTTAACCATTAATACTCTTTCGGAAATTTCATATGATAAGTCATATGAATTTCTTGTCTTTATCAGTTAAGGATGGACTGTAACAGAACTAGGTTAGCCTGCACTTCGTTTTCAACACTCTCCCTTCTCTCCTGCAGGCTTTTCACTGGGCAATCACACAGATCTAAATCCAGCTTGCAAGAGGCAGAAGTGGAAGAGTGGTCAGCTTTCATCTGCTGACCACAGATCTTTCACAATCAACACTGAAACTCTTCCACACACCGAAAACAAATGAGAACATTCTCAGCTCAAGGATTTCTGGGTTAAGACCAGATCTCGAGATGAAGTAAGCCAACCAAACTCTGCCAAATCTGGATCTTGCCCATTCTTTTCAAGCTGCCTAATCCTGTTATGAAGATAAGTTGTAACGGGGAATTTAAATCTTAAATGCATGAGATAGATACTGAGCAGGTTTTAAATTTCTTTTTCTGGTTCCAATCTCAGCTGATATCTATCAGTATATTTATACTGGATGAGATTTACATTAGACTACTTACATCTAACCCCGGCTCAAGAGTAAAAACAAGCAAATAAGGGAAGGAAATCTACAGAGAGAGAAAGATGTCTTTATATCAAGAACAGGACAAAGAACTACACCTAGACAGATGGAGAGCTTAAACCAATCTTGCTGTAATTGGTCTGACATTGCCTTCAATAGCTCTTTTAAGCATCGGCTTGTTGCTAAAGGTGCCCCTAGAGAAACAAAGCACAGCGATGCCAGAGACTCACTACTGTGTTGCAGAGAATGAAATGTGTCAATTTAAACTCAACGATAGATTAAAACCACTAGGAAGTGGGTAGGGGAATTGCTTTCAGCTTTAGATTTTATTCTGCAAGCATAATTTAGTGCAGCTGATGTCACATAGTTTTGTAAAAAGCCATTCGATCGGCGCACGCAAGCCTGAAAACACTTCATGATGATCCTTACTGCCTGCAATTAGTAAAAGATGCCTGTGCTTTGTGAATGCTATCTATCTGCTGAGAGGCTGTTTACCCACAGGAGTTGCTTCCCCACTTCTTTTCCCTCCTTAACTTTTCAGAAGATCCAAACCTGAGCGTGTCCTCAACTTCGTCCAGGCTGGAACAGGGAAAGGACTGAGGAGGGAGCTTCAAAGGCTTCACTGAAGCAATCACAAAAGGCTCTTTCAGGAATGGGTCTGAGCTAACAGGAAAGAAACAGCCCAAAACTGCGGCGAGGGAAGACTTTTTGAATCCTTTCTTGGTTTCTGGAGCCCGGCACGCTTTGCATGCCTAGCTCCCCTTCAAAATGCTACAGATGTGGTAGGCATCAGCACATCAGCACACAGCTATTCCGAACACCAGTGGAGGTGCCTTCCTAAAAATTACCTTCTTTCTTTACTGGTAGCCCAGGAACATGCCAGAGCTGGCTGAGTGCAGGCAAAAATCACTGCTCAGGAGCCCTTCCTTCTATACTGATTTTTGTTATAATCAGCTGCTGCCAGTTTTATTCTTCCCTAATAAAGCCATAAAGGAGCCTGACTGTGACCTCAAGGGACAAAATAATAACAAAATCAAAGAACTCATTTTCCTGTTAAAGTCCTGCCACAATTTGTCATATCCAGCAGCACAGACACTTCTGGCTAATCAAATAATTCAAGTGCTGTGGGTTTTTGTGTCCCTTAGGTCTATCTATAAACATGAACCAGAGCATTTTCCAGAACACCTCATAGTAGAAAGGAAGGAGGAAGAAGAAAGCAGCCAAGGAGCCGATGCTATTACTCTGGCTGCATCCAACACTTGAACAAGGGTCAGTGATTTGTACCACAAGAATGTTAATGACCACCAGCACGATGGCCCAGCTCTTTGGTGAGGTCCTCCTACACCTTCAAGGGTTGCCGAGTCAGCTTTCATTGAAAGCCTGGAAAGCTGGAAGCAGCTATGTCTCAACACACTGGGCTGATCTCCAGAAGTTACGACAGAAGCTCCTGCTTTCTCATCATTGCCCACAGTGCAACCATAAACCCAGCACCATTTTTACCTATTCACTGAACAATCACTGTAGACAAACCCAGAGGGAACTAGCCTTCAATCCCAAGGGACAGCAGCCCTTTCTAACACTTTGGTGATGAGCAACTGCTAAGGCTGCAAGAAACACCCTTACTCCATCCCCACATGTGTATTCTTACATGTACCAATGTTAATTCCTTTGAAATACAATTTTCTACAGTTGGTAGGAAACTCCTGATAAACACAGAGATCCAAGCCAAGGCCTTACCTTGATGCCCCCAATCCTATGCTCTCCTTTGAACTCCTTGCCATTTTTCAGCCAGTAGATGGAAGGGGTTGGGTTTCCACCCGCCGGACATCGGAAGCGAACGGTGTTGGCGGCAGGAACTGCCAGCAGCTTCTTCTCCATCTTATCTGGCCGGGTCCAGAAGGGGACACCTGAGGAAGGAAAGACCAAGTTGAATAGGCCTGTTTCTGCCACAGAGGATATCAGCTGCTGAGCAGATGCATTTGAGGAGGCTTTGGCATGTGTAGTGAGTGACAGTTAAATTGCTACCTGCTGCAGTGAAGATAAATGACACAGAAACGCTTTCCAGCTAAATGACTCTCATAGACGTAGACAGGGTGTTTGCATTTTAGGTTAGTGATGAAAGGTTCATGACCAGGTTTTTGTCTCAGTAATGCCAGTGTAAATCTAAAGTAGCTGCTTTTAAATCAACAGGTAGAATTATCCCAGATCAGGATGAGAGTTTAGCCTCAGTGTTTAAAAAGATACAGATGTACCTTCGGGGACAATAGTAGCCAAGAAGCATGAACAGCAGAAAGATGTTGGAACTGTAAAAAGAATGTTGATGGGCCAGCAAGGGAGCAGGGAAGAAGTGTTAGCTGAGTGCACTGGAAAATTCTGCTTCTCCGTGAGCACAAATGTAGCCTCCTTAAGGGAAGGAAAGAAAAAAACCAGCCAGTGCCAAACTGGTTTATCATGTTTATGTTCTGTAAGTACAAGTGATTTTAGTTTTAAAGATTCATGTTACCTTTGAACAGGGATAAGTTGTTTTAAAACACCAGTGTTAGCATGAGATACTTTTTATAATCTGCCTCAAGAACAGTGATGTTTCTTGGCTATGTTACAAACATTACATATTAACTCCAAATTAAGGCAGCAGCAAACTCATTATACTGGGAAGAAAGAAAAAGAAAGTTTCTTTAAAAAGCCTCCCAAGCTTTCATTTCTGCTTAAGGAAACACTGCAGAGCTGCATGTGGGGTGCTTCCCCTGTCACACTGAGGGTCACGTCCAGCCCCCCAGCTCTGTGCTCCACACCAAGGCCAAGGGGAGATGGGGGCAGACAGCATTTGGGCTGCAGAACAGCAAAGTGAAAGCCAAGGACTGTAACCGGCATCTCCCCTGGATGGGAAGGAAGCACCCACAAACACGAGAGTACCCAAACCCACCAGATACAGGGACTTGTACGCTTCTGGCGAAGACAACCTGAAGGTGCTGGTCCTTCAATAACTGCTAAGGAAAACAGGATGGCCACCAAAGCTGTCGGGAATCATTGCTTCTGGCTTCTCCTGAAGCAGTGATGATGCTCAGGAACACCACCCAGCATCACAGCCCCACCTCAGTGCTACTCTTAAGCCTCTGCAACCCTCTCCCCCTTGGTGACAAGGGTGTACAAAGTTTTCCCTCTTGCTGCATCCCTCTGAGATGCACCTGAGCTGTTCTCTTTCTCCAGCGCTCCCCAATTAACTTAGCCCATATGTGCTTGGCTCCACAAGACCCATCCCTTTGCTTTGCCATTCAAGTCAGTGATGAGCCCGCCTTGGTCTAAGTCCAGAGTGCCCCCTATGCAGGCTCCCTGCTGCATTTCAGCTCCAAGGATTTTGCAGGCAGGGTGCGCACTAAAGCAGGAGTACAGCTGGCACAAACAAATCAGAAAGAGGAATTCCTGCAATGCCCATGCTCCTGGCAAAATCCTGGCTACAAACTTTGCTGTGGACACACAGCATATCCAGGAGAGGTCTCAAATGCTACATGCGGGCTAAAGCTGGACATCATGTAGCCGTTTACCTTCCAACGTCTGAGCTTAGAAAATTGGTAGAACTGCACAAGAATGGGAAATGCTCCCAAAAATGCCAGAAAAGTGGGTGCAAGCCATAAAGGAAGAGCAAGTCTTGATGCTAAAGGAAGATGCTGCTATCGCATGTGTTGGGAAAAGCAGAAACCAAGCAAAGGTTGGGTGAAAGCCCAGGCAGCAGCAGCAGGGGGGTGGGTGAATCTGGAGGAGGTGGGGTGGTATTGGGAATGCTGAAGAGGAGGGAGCTGCAGAAACCGTGTTAGGAGACACCTGGCCTTAGGTTTCTGAAGCACAGGCTATTTTCTAGCCCAACACTTCCTTTTGGCAAATCCCAGAGACTTTACAGCAGGTCAACGGGACTGAACAGGACAGAGTTCAGGGAAAGGCCAGTCACGGATGGAAAAGTCCCTCTTCTTCGCTGCTAAGGGCAGCCAAATAACCTGCTGTTTGTTTTTTGATTAACATATCTGCCTACAGTAAATCCCATTTTATGGTGTCGGTGACACTCACCCAGGCACGGGGATGTAACTAGATCACACAGCCGCCCCGCCAGGACCAAGCTCCTCCTTGTGCTGTGCTTTTGGGGAGTTTTCCTCTTTCCACACTGTCTGCATGTGCTGCAGGGTGAGGTTTCACTAAGTTTTCACACTCAAAAGATGAGCCTGAATCTCACAGGAGTCCCATCAACCCACTGGCTGCAAATGTTGTCACTGAAGCCAAAAGGGATTTTGCCATTGGACATCAGAGAGGAGCAGGAAAGTTTCCAGCTGGGGATATTCTCCATATGGAGCAAAGGCAGGATCAACTCCTCCCTCCTGCAATTAGACACAGCTTCTTCCCCAAGTGCCTTCCCTTTATTTGGGTGCTCTTCCATGCGATTCGGGGCTTACCAGGGCTGGGCACCCCTGGACTGATCTGCCAAGATTCAAACAATCACGGCATCGCTCTCAAGTCAAACTGGAACTGGAAGAAAGTGTCTGTGCATTGAAAACAGTGCCTTTGTTCTCACTCGCAGGAGCAGCGAACAAAACATCACTGCTTTCGGTTTGCTGTGCCCCCAGAGTCCTTTCATTACCACTTTTTAAGGGGGTGAAAATGTTGCTAACTCTTCTTTTCAAGCAACGCTTGCAAAGCTCCAGAGAGTTTCAGCAGCGAGAAAGGAGGAAGGATGAAAGACAGCAAAAATTTCTAGACCCGCTCTCTCTAAATTAATTACAAGCAGTGATTTTGCATGTGCAGGTGTGAAAAGAAAAGGGACCTGAAAAACATCATCACTGGCCCTTTCCCATCATCAAACACCAAACCCGACACAGTCCGTTTTGTTTGCTAAAGACACTGGCCACCCATCCGACTGGAATGACCAATTAAAAAAAAATGAGAGGGATACTTGGAATAATTAATACAGCCGAGCGCTCATTTAGCAATTAGGAGCTGCCACCAAATTCTGTGGCAGACAGAATCAACCCTAATTGTGTAATTTCCCCAGCTGACGCCTCCGAGTACACAGCCAGATTTAATTGGAGATTATAGGGGCTCTTTGAAGGTGCTGGGGCTACGCAGCGGGGGCTCCAAACAAACAGATACAGGCGGGTAGGGAGCACTGGGGCAGAAGAGCAGTGTGTGAAAAGGGTGTTTTGTTTTTGTTTCAGGGCCAGGAAATACAGCTGTAGAGAACAGAGGTATTGGAAAGCCTCTTTCTGCAAAGGCGGAGTGTGGTTTGTGACAAGGCTGCAACAAACGGGCCAATGATTTGAAGCTGCTCAAGTTCCTCTTTCTTCTTTGCTGCTGCCCACCCCTAAGGGATGCCCCGTTTCTATGCTGCCCTTCAGAGAGGATGCTTGAAGGAGGGTGAGCAGAGCAGAGCACTCTATGTGGAGGGACTGTCTCTGTGCTTTCCAAGAGGTTTTGCATCAAATATTGATTTCTTTTAGGGCAGATTTCTTCTCATTCTCTTGCTTTGGTATTTCCAGTTCATGTTTATCAACACTTTCGGGTCAGCCCCCCCAGACTGACAATATTAGCTTCAAACTCATGATGCTATTGGAATCGGCTCTCCAAGCTCTTTTCTATAAATATGAGAGTAAGAAACTCCCCTTGAACAACACAATTAAAGCAGAAAATTAACTTATCATCACAAGGGGCCAGGAGACAAAGTTTTTATTAGTGACATGCAATATGGCAACAGGCAGTGAGCCAGTCCTGGAGGGATTACCTCCCCCTAAATATGAACAACTATTGGTTATATTATTCTTTTGCATGAAAGCATGTTTATTGCCTTCATTCCTGTAACTACTGACCATGGCTATGTCTGATGGCCAAGCAGAGGCCCATACATCCATTATTAGGGTCTCTTTTTGCCACAAGAGATGGAGGACATAGGTCTTTGGGCTGTCCATAGGACATGGCACTGGCTATACCCACGTGCCCAGGATGGTCCTGCAGCCCCTGTGGACTGTCCCACAGTGGTGGTGCCAGGGTTAATCACACAGCTCCCTAGACTCAAGAGAAGAACTGTGAAGCTTAATAGGAGGGTCTGATGTCAAACAAAGCAACAAAAAGCACGTCCATGTCATGACACGCCATGAGGCCTCACCACGCTGGCACGTTAACCTGATCAACCGTTTTTAAAGCAGAAGAGAATCCAACTTTTCATAATAAGACCTTTAAACAAAGACAGCCGTTACCTTCAGGTCTAAAAAAAGAGACAGCCTCGAAGTCAAGAAGACCCAGAATACAGGCTATAAATACATGTGGTGAAACGTGTGTTTTCCTTTTCAGTGGAGAAAATCGTGTCTCTCTGTACCATAAACCAGCTGATGTTTTTTGATATCTGTTGCTAAGAGATAGAATTTACTACAAGCCACATAAAAAAAAAAGTTTAGAACAATTAATTGTGCTCATCAGAACCTGTTCTGCAGCAGGAACAAATCCTGCAGGACCAAACCTGACCCTCCCTAATCCCCTACCAGGCTTCAGCAGGCATCAGGAGCACTAAGCACCTCTGCAAGGGTGCCCATCGTCTTGCAGAATCCAGCCCTTAATTAGAAGCCACCAGAAAACCACTAACTGCTGCCGATGGGTCACCTGGCACCATAACTCACCACCACTGTCCACATACTGCACAACACAGTGCTATGAATTTATTACAGTAGGAGACCTGTTTTAAAGAGTCGTGCATGTCCAATGCTATGGGCAGCAGAAATTTTCCAGTCATGTTGAACTTCTGCCAATGTACATAGCTGATTGGGAGTTCAAATGCAAGACATTTATTTATTGAAAACACATACACACAGGCAGCTCACTTTGCAGAAATATAAAGAGCATAATAAAACACCACACTAACGCCTCTGAAGCATGTAATGATCCTGATTAATGCTATTGCACTTAAAGAAACAAGCCCTGGGACTGAAAGAGATTCAGAGTAAAAGCACAGAGAGGCTCCGTCCTGGGGCTCCCTTTCCTATGTGAGCAAAAGAAAAAGCCAGTAAAGCAAAAGGGGTTGCTCCCACTTACAGCATCAGCACATCTGGCCCTTGGCTAGTGTAAATTTTATGCTCTGACTCCAGCCAAGATGCTGGTAAGGACCAGAATCAAACCAGCTAAAAATGATGCAGGTCAAGGTTTGCAATGGTGTAAAACTGGTGTAAAGTCAGTGAAGGTAAGAAAAAACTAAGTGGGTTTGCCTGGATTTACATTCAAGGAGGATTTCTAACACCAGCTCAGCAAGTCAGGTTAGCAGAATCAAGCCTCCAAAAACCCCCATGCTACTACTGCTGTAGTATGTTATAGCAGCAATACCACTCTGGCAGCTATTCCTAACTTTTAAGATAAGCAGGTCACTGATTTCAGAACAGAGGAAGAGCTGCTGTCTGACCAGGTGAACATCTGGATGAGCTGCTCTGCTTGGGAGCCACACTGCTTTGAAAGAAAAGGCCTCTGTATGCCATAAAAACAAATTACCTGTATCTTCTGACTCATCATCGTCATCTTCATCATCACCCGATGAAGGGGAATCTAGGAGGAGAAGGAGAAGGAAGTGAAGCAGAAAAAGGATGGCATGCAGGGACACCACACTGGACAAGGCTGTTGGTGCCATGACGGGCTTCAGCAAGGGAGGGCATCTCAGTGATGGGTCAACCTTTGCTGCAGCTCCACCAGCCCATCCCTTCCATGCTGCTGGGCCAGGCCCTACTGGCCAGGAGCTTTCTGAACTGGGAGAGAGGTGTTACGAGTTTGCCAGTGTTCTGCACCAGAGACCAGGGTCCAATGCCAAATACTTCTCCTTGTGTAAAGTGCTCTTCTCATAAATACGAAAGCACTTCCAAAAGGGGAAGTTTCTTTCTGCAGAACAAGCTCTCCCCGACTTTTTTTCCCCTCTACCATTCACTATGAAGACATTTTATTCCACCGAGTCTCAAAATGACAGGTCAGCATTTCTAATTCACTTTCCCTGCATTTTTCTTTTACCTCAATACACCCCTGCCACGTCTCCCTTTGTTAACTCCTTGCTCAACCATTCAGACTAAAGCTTTTAAAACCTCCCCTTGCAACCAAACCTCTCGATCGATCGATGTTTCGATGGCTACTCCATGAAGCAGTTCCCTTCAGTCATATTCCTCCTACAAAGGCACCTCAAGGCAGTAACTGAATACAGGTTAACATCTGTATCTCTCCAAAACATCCTGATTTGTTTCTCTTAATGTGGTCTAACATCTCACCTTTTCCAAGCTGTCCACAATAAAGTCTCAGTCTCTCTCCTCCCTAACAAATGACTACTATAAATGTAAATCCCATTATCAAATAGCAGCTTAGTGTTTGATTTAGATTACACAATTTAGTACAATTCAGTGTCTGGAAGATTTAGCACCACTGACTTCATATAATCTCCAGGAATGTCTTTTTTAAATAAAGGCAAAATGCTACCAATCCAGCAGCCTTTATATTCTAAGACAGTGGTAAGAGAATTTGGCCTTACACACCAGAAAATAGGAAACTTTATGTGTTCAACATGTGGCCAGAAATGTAAAGCACTACTTCAGACCAAGCCAGCCAGAACCTCCTTCATTTCAAGATGCACTTGAGTTTTCTGCTGTTCTCTGTCCAGCTCAGTGGAGGTAAAAATAAGGGGGGTGAAGCAGGAAATGGGGAAGAGGGAATAAAAACAAACCCCAAAGGTAAGGGAAATACTATTTCCCTGCAGAATCTGGAAGGGCTTTCCAGACATATTCACCATCTACAGGAGGAAGTAACACAGGAACTATCTCTATAGGCTGTACTGGCACACTGGGCTTTGCACCTTCTCCTTGGCAAAGTGTCAAGGAAGTCTTGAAGCACGTATCTAACTGCAGATCCCCAGCTGAGGTCCTGCTGGCAGCAGAGCCAGGGAAATGCCACGGGGCTTGCTGAAAGTGAAGTGGAAGTTTAGGAGTTTTGGCTGAACCAGCAGGTTTACTCAAGTCCTGGCGAAGGCAGAAACCCAGCCAAATACCCACCAGCATCGACAGAGAAACCAGCACACTGTCAGCCCTGCACTCTCAGATTTGGTTATCCATATATTAACATGTAATTATCATTTAATTCCAATGAGCCAATCATGACCAAAGGAGCAGAATCAATTTTTAAACCAATTCAAAAACATTTCCACAAGGTTGCGGGCAGAGACTTTGACCCTGTTCACGTTTCAGGGGAGAGGTGCAGCTTAGGTTTTAAGAACAAATATCCCATGTTCAGAGCTTCTGTCCTATTCACTTTACTAAAACATCATCTTTTTCAGAAGGTGACTAAAAATTTCTAAGCTGTTTATTAATCATTTACTAAAATAGTAAACCTTTTCAGACACTGACAAGTATTGGCATCAACAAGAACTGCTAGATGCTGTCCTCAAAAGACCTTTAATTATGAATGGAAAAGGGCTTAAGTTTTTTAGTCACCTGTTTTGAATAGCTTAATGTTGGATATTTTGAAAGCTTTTTTTGCTGGTACCAGCCTTCAGTTCATGCTCATCACAGGGGTGCTGCTCAGCCACTAAATCCAAAGGCTGTTCCGTGCATGAAACGGTTGCAGAAATGGAGCTTCTGCCAACAGGGCTGGACATCAGTTTGTGCCTGCAGCCTGTATTTGTGACCCTCTTCAAGTGCTCAGGTTTTAAGAGGACAGTACATTTCTTTCTGTAAGCTACCAAAACACTCAAGTCCATGTCTGTCAAAGGAGGCATTTTAAAGAGATCAAACCCTGCTATTAATCAACCTGGTTTTCAACCCTAAAACAAGAACTCCAACATCTCCTTGCTCTGCCTTCAGCATCAAGCATATCACTGTGCACACTGAGAGTCGCTCTGGAAGAGCCAATTTGCTGCAGACTCAAAAATCACAGCCCCACACAGGAAAATCCCGATATGCTTCTAGAATCTGGAAGCACGTCTCAAAATGGGACCAATTCTGAATACACCCAGCCTAGTTTTGCTCAGTTAAGAATACATACCAGAGCAACTCCAGATTGTTAGCGCAGATTTAAACCAGTTTAATGCAGAGAACAACTCCAGCCCCAAACATCAGATACCCACATAAACACCCAACCTGAGCTAATCGCTGGCGTTACCTTTAAGAATTGGGAACACAAACCACAAACCTCTGATAACAATCTCATCTCCTCAGTGCAATCAATACTAATTATGAAGAAATATCTGCACATACAAGAGGCGCCACTATTGCCACATAAAGCAGGGCTTCAAAGTTTAAAACAAGTGCTGCTGACAGCTAAAACGGAGACTCCCACATTACCAGCACTTTGGTGGTAATGACAGTGGGCTAATAGAATCAAAGACTCATAATGCTGTCAGAAAGCAGGTTCAGGTTACTCGCTTGTTCTTAAGCTGTTATTAGCTATTATTAGCAAAGAGGAAAAACACAGGGGCTTAAACTTTTTAAAAGCAGAGGATTATCAGCCCTTCCACTATTAAAAACAATTTCTCACTTTACGAACTTCTGGGGCTGGCAGCTGTTTCATTTGAGCGTGTAACCAGCTGCCCTCTTCTGCCTCCCTGCTGCCCCTTGAACTCAAAAGCATTTTAATGTCACTTAAAAAAAGAGAGAGTAGTGTTTCTAACAACCTGCAGTTCCTTGGATAGTTCCAATAATCATACCTAGTTAGAGGAAGCCTTTCAAGGGCCAAATACTTCTTTAACCATTTAATTGATATGACCTTGAAGTATTCACAGCAATCTCCAGTAACATTCAATGAAAAGCAGATGTTGGTGGAGGCTTGCTGAAACAAGCTTTTATTCTCACGATGGTTTGATTCTCTCACACAAAATCCTATTTCTGGCATGAGAAAGCCCTTCATGGAGTGGATGTGATTTACAATCACAAACATGTCTGTGTTTAGTTTTCAGACAGAGCCCCTAACTTTTTGAGGGAACTCAACTTTCGAAGGCAAGGACCTACTGTTCAAGGATGCTTATAAAAGCTCCAACAGTCCAAGGGCAAAAGAAAGTTTTCAAAACCTTAGATCTACAAGGGGTTCATTCTTCTGAAAATTCAGGCTTTTAACCTGTGTGATCAGGAGGCTCTCTATCTGCTCGCAGTGATGAGCACCCAATTCACCAGTGCAGCAGCCTGAAATCATGGAGATGATCTTAGTGTTAGCCATTAGCTATCTGGGAACATCAGATTTTTCTTGCACATTCTGTTCAGTGATACAGGCTTGGACAGCTTGTAGCTGTTCTGTCCTAATCATGGAAAACACGGCCCAGCAAATGATGGCATGTGCTTTCCTAACACAGCACTTGTTTGCAATATACGAATCCCAACAAGTACCTTTGATGAAGCACATTTTTGAGACTATAAAGCTTACAGGTAAACTACTTTTGAATCAAACTGGTAATTTGTGATATCCAGGGTGGAAGGAAGAGATCTATCAGGTATGGTAGGGAAACAGTTTTCAGGAGCCTCCAGCTTTTACATGCAATTTTGCCACTGATTTGTCACATAAAGTGGGAAAAGTCACTTAACCTCTCTGAGCCACAGTTCACTCACTCACAAAAGACTTCAAAGGCATATGTAGCATTGCATCTATTTAAGTGTAAAGGGGGATTTGGGGTTTAATCTGACTAGCACCGTTTCTAAGTCTCTCTCAGTATTAACATCAAGCTTTAACATTCGGTATGGACACGCAAGCATTCTTCCATTGGTTTGTTTTGTCAGTCTAATCACTGCCAGGAGTTACCAGGGAGGTAGAGACCTACCAAGTACGGACAAACACCGCAAAGCACCAGCTGTGCTGAACATGTGGAGGCACAAAAATAAGGATAAACAAGTCACCGAGAGCGCTGTATTTCTGCACGTACCTGTAACTCTGACTGTAAAGTTTCCCAGGACCTCGTTGGAATGCCTTGGCTTGCAACTGTACAGCCCCGAGTCATCATATGACACATTGATTATCTTCAACAGTTTTTGTCCAATATGAGTTCTGTTGGTAGGTGCAATCCCGATACCATCTTTAAACCAGAAAACAGACACAGAAGAGCCTTGGGTGTTACAGGAAAGTTCAATGGTATCTCCACTTCCAAACACCAACTCTTCTAGAAAGGCGGTCTCGCTCCTCAAGTATTCTGCAAAGGGAGAAAGAAATGGAAATGAGCAAAAAAGAGCAGTTACAAAAGAAGCGTATCTTATGTTTGCCCTACTGATGCTTCCATGTGCCCAGAGCTCCTCCAAAGACAGCTGCGCACACCATAATCAGGTAGCTGATCTACAAGGATGGCTTCAACCCTGTAGCAACCAAAACATGCCATCGCCCCACCCAGTGCATCACAACAAACAGAACAGACCTCTATGTAGGGTCATTGCAACACCTAATGTTGCGTGGGGGGCTGATCTGGTAGATATTAAGTGCGTGCTGCAAAGTTCACAGTTCAGTCTCTGGATCTCTTTATTCCTATTGAGGCCGTCCACAACTGCTGCATCTCTGTGTTCTGGCTTACACCATCTCTGAGACTGTACACTCCACCAGGCATAAGAGTCTTGGTTTTGAACAATATGTATCATGTGGGATCTTATTCCACAATGAAGGCACTTTGATGCTGTGATTACATGATTAGCAAGTAAAAAGTAATTCAAAACAGGTAAATCTGAACCTAATCCTACAATCCAGGTGGCCTGAGTTGATCTCTGATAGTAATCCAATATAGATAGAGATCCTAATTTTGCAGCTTAAGCATATTCATAGACTACAATTTGACTATGAAACCAATGTAATTACAGCAGCTCTGAATACCTGAGGATGTGGCATTGGCTTCAAGCTGCTCTTCTGCCATTAACTGAAAGAGTCGGAGCGTTTTTAAGAGAAAAATGCATTGCTTTTCTTGTCAAGCAGGTTCTCGTTCTTGTGGAAATGTAAAAATTACAAATATCAAAATGTTTCAGTCAATAGCCTTGCAGGGCAGAAATAAAGAATCCCAGGGGCCTCAAAATGTGGTATTTCATGGGAGGTATCGTCTCACAGGAGGCAAAGCCCACACTCACTGGGGTTTCAAAGAACCTTTCCTCTGATACCCTGGCAGCATTTCCAACTGAGATATTTCAGGTTTTGGCCAGAATGTTGTGGTATTCCTGCAGCCAAAGGTTGAGGGTGTTGGTTTTTTTCTCTTGTAATGAACAGATTTTCCCTGAAAGCACACACTTTTAGGAAAGAGAGAAAGAAGACAGAGCTCTTCTTATCAGACCAGCACCTGTTGAGACACTGAGTGTCTACCCACGGTCTCTTCCTAACTGGGATATATCCTTGGGGAAAATATGGTTGAGAAACATTCTGGTTTAACTTTCAGGTTTCTTTCAGGGTTTTTTCTTCCTTCTTCTAGACTATAAGGATTTTTTCTGATGGTACCAACTTTGGCTACCAATTAAAAAGCCCTGTGCTTGCCCTTTGTGCTTGCAGGATGGGTACTGATCTTTCTTTGCTTGTTGACTCTGATGGAAGCTCTTGCTACTTTCATCTACTGGAAAACAAACCCCATGCAGCTGAACAACCCCTCCATACAAAATACACACTTCTACCCAAGCTGTTTGCCAGATGATCAAGACTTGTGTATTTTGGCTTTTGTATCACAAACCTACCAAACAGGAACAAGCCCAGACTAAGTACAAACCAAAGTGTACTGTTTAGCCATTTAAAAGGAAATCACTCTTTTCTGAAAGCCACATTGAACCTGGGTTAATGACAAAGTGACAAAATGATTTTATAAAACATTATTAGGGAATGCTGAAATAATGAGGAAATTCCTTTTGGGCTCAGAGCAGAACGACTGGAGTCTGAAGCTTCTTCTGTGGGAAGAAGCATCATCTCTTGTTTCTGACAACTTTATATTGCCATTTCCACTCTCAGTCTCCCCAGCTGGTCTCCAACAGGTATCGTGATACAAAGTCCAATCCTAGTGACTTTATTCCTACTGACTGGGAGCAGCATCTGGAAAGATGGAGTGGTGAATTAAAAGCAGAATGTTACTAATGGTTTTAATCTTACTTCTTTAAACACTTTTTCAAATTTAAGTTTATATGTTTTGGCTTAAAAAATAAACAGGATCCAAATTGGAGACCTCCACAAAACACTTAAATGTGCACTGAAATGCTTAAGTAATTTGCCCAACTGTGACTTGGAGAAAGAGATTTTACTCTTATTCCTCACATAACTTTCAAATATGGTGATAAATCCAAAAGTGCACAGAGTCTCATCTCTATGCTGGCTGAGAACAGCTGGAGTTCAGGGAACCAGAACTCACATCTCCCCCTGGGTGCCCAGAGCCCAGCACCTCCTTCCTGCCTTCCAGCTGCAAGTGCCTGGTGTTCCCAACAACTTCTCAACAAGAGGCACCAAGATACCAAGGAGACATGAAGTCACCCTCTCTGGGGTCAAGCATCCAGCCATCAGATTGACTTGCAGAAGCCATGGATGTTTTAGTTACTGCTGAGCAGTGCTTATACAGATTCAAGGCCTCTTCTGCTCCTCAAACCACCAGTTTTGTCTGCCCCCCAACCCCCCGGAAGGGGGGTGGGGGGGGGGGGGCTGCACAAGGAGTTGGCAGGGACACAGCCGGGAGAGCTGACCCCAACCGACCCAAGGGATATTCCATACTGTACGGTGTTACAGTCAGCATGTAAAGCTGGGGAAAAAAGAAGGGGGACATTTGGAGTCGTGCCTTCCCAAGTCACTGTTACACGTGCTGGAGCCCTGCTGTCCTGGAGATGGCTGAACATGGGAAGTGGTGAGTCAATTCCTTGTTTTGCTTGCGTGCAGCTTTTGCTTTACCTATTAAACTGTCTTTATCTCAAACCACAAGTTTTCTCACTTTAATTCTTACGACTCTCCCCAGTCCCACTGCAGGGGGAGTGAGTAAGCAGCTGTGTGGGGCCGAGTTGCTGGCTGGGGTTAAGCCACAACACATAGGTATAAATTACCGGGAGTAAACTCACATAGGGATTACAGGAGCCCACTCCATCACTTGCCAGCAGAGCAGGGATTAATGCATTTACTGCTTTAGCAGGTTCTTAGAGAGGAGTAGACAATCAAGGTTGTGGACTCCCAAGATACGACTAAAATTCAACCATTTATTAGTTCAACTAAAGCAGTAATGAGCTGAGAATCACCAAGAGATGCTTCTGATGGAGATCAGCACTTGCATCATTATCAACTGCTGCTCACAGCAAACGCTGCAGAGAAAGAGACACATTTTAAGCTGTTCAGAGGAGCAAAAAGGCAGCAGCCAGTCAGGAAGCACCTTCTACAACGAGAAGCAGCTGGCCCAGCAATGCTGAAATGCTTTTGTATGTATTCACTTATAAGGATAAGATACTTCATCTCTGTAGCTGCTTGGCTCATCCCAGTGATAATTCACTTTCTGTGTGGTTCACAGCTCCAAGTGCTTAAGTGTGTCAGTATTTCCATCAGATGTCTGCTCCTTCTAGACATCAATACTTGTTTCTGGCTGAGTCTGGGAATGTTCTACTTTGTAATGCAGCAGCTCTCAAGAACTGGGGGGGGATATGCAGTTACTTATATCTTAGGCAAAAAAGGATGAGGAGATGGAGGGTGGTGGGTATTCTTGGGCTGCTTATAGCCCCTCAAAAATTCCAAGCCAACCTAGAGCCTGGCTGGTACCCTTGTTGGTGTCAGGGACTATTTCCCATGGGGGCTGCTACTGAGCAGCAAAGGCCCATCGTGCCCATGAGAGGCTCAGTGGGGTGGGGGAGCCCCAGGGCCCCATACCACATTGCAAGTGCTGTGTCCTGGTTCCAGGACATTCCATCCAGTTATTTCCCTTCACCTGTGTTTTTCTTCCTGGAACAGCTTCCCACGATTCCGCTTTTCCAAACATCAAAGTACTTGGGAGCCTCCCAAGGGTCTGCTCAGGTGGGAGCATCATCCTCCTCCTCCTCCTTCAGTGAAAATCCCGCAGCTGTGGCACATCCACCGTGCAACCAAAACCATCCCACTACAAAGGGCTCGAGGCACACAACCTTCAGTCGACTATCAGCAAGATATTCATCACCCTACCCTGAACCCTGGCAGTCCCAGAGAGGCTTTTCGGGATTGCTTCATAGCCCGGTGCTGGAATGGAATAAGAGGCTCGTTTCTAAGAGCATCATATTTTCCCCTTTTTAAGCTGGACAAGCTGCATTTGGCATGTTAACAAGCAGCAAGATAGCAGCATGTATTTCTCTCTTCAGGTTAATTTGAAAACGTTTCTTGTTCTATGCATTTTATTGCACCAAATCCAGTGTGACAGGATATATTATAGGATCATGAGGCAACAACCATGCCAGAGCTTTCTCCTGTTGTGTCTGGTATCCCGTTCCCAGGGGGATCATGGTCACAGCCACTGAGCTGGTGAATTGCTGCAGGGATACAGAAACCTCCAGCATCAGTGGGATGAACAAGGCCATGATGGCAAAGAACACATAGACTATCTCTAGGCTTAGACTAGCACCGTGCCCTCTATGCATGCATAACACTGGTTTAGTCTAAGTAAGTGTCTACCTGTATTAATAGGAGCCTATAGTATTATTCACCCCCTACAACAGCATTCTTCCCAACACCTGTGTGGCTATTTATGGGATGGAGCTGCTTCCCCACCTCACCTCAGGATTTGTGCACTGGGAAGAGCAACCCCCACTACCCAGAAGGTAAATAAAACACTTCTCTTGCTATTCATTGGGACCTGCCTTACTTTAAAAAGCAGCCAGGAGGGATGACAAGCAGCCCCAGTGCCACCTCCCTGCAAGCACCCTGCCATGCCCCTGTTCCCTCCAGCTCCCCAGAGCAGCAGACGGGCCCTGGGGGCATATTGGAAACCACCAAACCAGCCCCAGGCCCCGCACTGAGCAGCAGCCCTGTGAGAGGTGGGTACGATAAGATCGTGGGATTGCCTGTTTATCCAAGTACCTGCCTTCTCAGGGCAGATAAGATCAAGGGAGCGGCCCCCACAGCCGAGCAAGCTCACCTACAGTCACCACATACCCTCACTGCGCTGCAGGAGCTGATGGGGTAGTTTTGATGTATGGACTTTTGGTGGTGCTTTATGCAAAGCTTCCTCTCCTTTCTGCAGCATCCCTGCCTGGCTGTGGTTCTGCCACCCCAAAAGCACATCACCAGCCTGGCATAGCAAAATGCAATATATAATACATTCATATCAATATATATGTTATGCTTATGGTATTGTCTATAATAATTTTATGTATAATTTTAAAGTATTGTATAAAATATCCATATCATGTCTTCTATCTTTCCCCTCTTTTCTCCCCCTCCAAGGTCAAGACCCCCCCTCAAAGCACATTTCCCAGCATCAAGTTGCAGCCATCCTGGGACAAAGGGGCTCTCTCTGGCAATCACAGCAGCATGGGATGCTTTGCCAAAGCAAAATCATTTCCTGACATGGTGCTCAGCTGGGTTATCTCCCCTGAATCATAGAACCAACGAGGCTGGAAAAGACCTTTCAGATCATCACGTCCAACCGCTACCCCAGGACTGCCAATTCCACCACTAAACCCTGCTCAACGGGGCTCATACTTCAGCAAAAATAAAAAATTTGTTTGCTTTGTAAAAGTCTAAACCATGATCAAGAAATGTAACTTTAGGAAATCACACCTGAAAAGGGTTTGCCTCCATCTTTTTAAGGTGCCACTTCATCCTTCACCAGTTGCACATGTTTGCTTGGCAGAGGAGGGGTAGTTCTCCTGGAAAAACTTAAAATAGCTTTCCTAATAATAATGCAAGGTAAACTGTTTATACTGTATCACCACCGCAGTGGCCTATGCAATTGTTACCAGACAACGTTGGTTCCAAAGAGGTAACAAATGTTCTGCACTCTATTACCACCCAGCGGGGTTTTTATTTTAGATCTGGGTTACAAGGAAAGCAAACTTCTTTCCTAGAGAATTAGCAGAACAATAAGCAGGTTTAGTTCTATCATATGCAGCCTGCTTCATAAACAAGAGATTATGGAAAGGAGAGGGAAAAAAAAGTCTCTAGTGTTTAGCTTGGCTATCCCCGACTGGGACTTTGGAAGAGCTTCTAGAATGGAAAAAGCAGATGTTGCAAATCTGCCTTATCTACAGAGCAACTGTTGACTCTGTTGTGCAAATCCTAATTTACATCTGCATGAAAGGTTTCAGAGATTAAATGGCATTCAAGGAGGAATATTAGCTTTTCTCCCTCCCTCCAGCCCTCCTTTGAATGGATTTACTACTGGCAATTAGCTTTCTGTTCCACCGGCCAAGTAGAAAACAGGATTCATCAGGACTCTACAGTATCCTCCTTTTAATGGACTGTTTTCTCAGATCACCCAATTCAGATGCTGAGAGTTAGAAGAAGAAATAAATCGTCACAAAGCTAAAACAGTTACAAAAACACTTTGGCCCAGAGGATTTCCCTGTGGCACTTGGAAAGCCCTCAGGAGGGAAAGGAAACACAACAGAGAACGAATCAAAGGGGTCTCCTGGCTACACCCAACAAAAATGGGAATGTAAAACCCAAGAGACACAAAGCTTTGGTTGCTGCTGAGAGCCCAGAGCCTGTCCCGAGGACACCCTTTGGCTGGAACTTTGCTGGCTTAAAGGAATAGGCAGTGATGGGGAGTTCTTAAAATCAGGCAAGACTGTGCAATGAAATATTCTCCCTGGTTCCCCACTCAAAACACCACAGAGGGAAGGCAACCACCACCCGTATCTATCTACCTATCTCACATCTCTGCATTCCTTTAACAGAAGAACTGATATGAAATGTCCTCTACTTCATCAATGGTCCCTAATGACAGGGAGCAGTGGAGCAGAGCAGCATCGGGATGCTGAGGTCCCCAGGCTGTGCTGCTCCACGTGTCCTACAAGAGCTCCTGGCTCATGCTGAACCACCTCAAGGATGCCCATGCAGATGGTTCCCACTCTGCCCTGTGCCAAAGCCTCTGTGCTCTACTGAAGAGGAGAGCAGCAATGAGCTGTATCACATCTCAGCAGCCCATGCTCGCAGTGGGGATGACACCAGTCCCAGCCTGGCACATGGGTGAGTGCATCCTTGCAGACAGTTTGCCCACATATCACACAGCCCTCCTCACCCAACCGCAGTGGTCAAACGTGGTCAACCCAGGCCACTCCCTACTCAAGGCAGAGTGACAGGACACCCATTGGGCTGAACCTAGGGGGAGCTACAAGACACTGTAGATGGGTCACCATCCTTTCGGTGTCTGCCTCTGAAGAACAGTGGCCAACTTGGCCCCAGCTTTTGCACAGCTCAGCAGGGGCATCCCAGCTTGATCTCAGTACACAGATCCTACCACAAAGTGGCTGATGTTTCATATTCCTGCTCCTCATGCCTGAGGATGTCCAGAAAAACTCATTGTTGCAGCAAGCAAGTAGCTGCCACAACCCCTTTCTGAAGCCAGCGGAGGCAGCTATGGTAACTGAGGCACAGATTAAGGCTTCCCAGCACCTCAATAGACTAGGCAAAACTTGTTCCCAGACTCCACTGGAGCAGGATTGGGTTCTATGACCAAACCTATGCTCTTCAGCATCAATGCACCATGCCATCTCTCCTGCTTTGCTGGACCACATTACCGGTAGAGGTTTTGTAGGTGACACATACCAAGCAATTAGCACCGGGAATGACAGACTACACAAACGAGTGCTCCACAAAGCATAAAGAAACTGAATTTTTGGAAATGCTTTTCAACTTCCTAATAAAACCTTAAAAGAATAAAACCACATTGCTGAGTAATTTGAGTTATCTTTCTGGACTCCTCCTTCACACCCTCATTTCTTTCCTAAAATCCTTCATAACTTTTAGGGTTTTGACCCCCAGGGTGGGTTTTCAGCTATTTAGTGAATTCTAGCAAAACAGTCACCACCTCTTATGTGCTCTTGCAGATGAATTTTTAAGCAATACATAAGGCCTGAAGTTTAGGTTTACATTAGATGAACTTTTTAAGGGATGCGAAGACCTTCACAAAGGTCCCTTCACAATTCCCAGGCAGGCCTGGCCCTGGCAGTTACTTGTGATGCTTTTCTGGTACTTGTGATGTGTTTCTGAAGTGGGCTTTGAGATCACATGGCATCAGAAGAAATTTGCCATAAAGCTCCAACCTTTCCCCTTCGATTCACAGCTATGCAGCTCCCAAATCCCAGCTCCTCTGCATTTCCCTTGCACTTTTAATGTGCGCTCCTCTAATCTTCATTTGATGCAGGCAGCTGGCTGCAAATACCCCTGAACAATGACTTTAATCCTAAGTATCCTGAAGCCCCCCCTTCCTCCCTGCACCAAAACTGAAGGGGAAAAATGAAAAGAACAGCCTCATGACAGCAAGATGGAGAAATCCAAGTTATCCACCGGGCCAAAGGAACAGAAAGACACAATGAACTAAATTTTGCCTGGTTTGCTAATTAAAAACGGAAGCTACCCCACTCCGGAGCCAAGGCAGGGAGTTGGGGGGAGTTTTCATGCCATTCACAAAACCGGCTTCCAACTGGGACCATATTCACTCCACATTAATTGTCATTCCAACTACGAGTGTCCTAGTTTCAAAATGAAAACTACCCTCCAATGCAGCTCGTGAAAACTAACACCAGTGTCAAGGCATTAAACAAAATTTATTGATTGCATTTTCCCACCCACTAAAACTTTAATAAGCATTAAACCTCAAACTCCTGGCCCTGTTTCCTCCCTCTACCCTCTCTTGCCATAAAAAGGGTCAGGCTCCTCTATATGGAGATTAGGACTTAATGTTTGGTATTTGTTTATGAGCCTATCAATTGCCTCTATTTCAGGAGGGGGAAGCACACCTATAAAAAATCCCACCCTCTTGTACACGGATTAAGAGAGGGCAAAGGTTTAGGGTAGTTTGGGTGGGTTTTCTTCCAACTGATTGTGGGTTTTAGATATATGGTGGATCATGTTCACATGAATGAAAATAAGTAAATATTCCCCTTTTTGCAAGTTTCCCTTGAGTAACATAAAATGGCATTTTTCAAAGATCCCCATTTCTCAGTAATAAGACACAGAACTTCCAAGTCTTCTCTGCCAGCCCTTTCCAGCTGTGTAAAAGGAAAAACAAAACAATTTGGGGGCCACTCTGTCTGCGTACTTAGTAAAGAAAACAAAGGTCAAACATTTGAAATGCAAAGGTCGGTGATTAAGCCCAGAAATCCATATCTAGGCATCAAAATGAGTAGCCAGATTTTGAGAGTGCTGAAGCAATTTACATGCAGAGCCTGACCTGGCTCAGCATCTTTCAAAACCAAGCCTGTTATTTCAGTGCCTGAAGAGATTTAGGTGCCAGGTACCCAAGTTGGGAGAAGTTTAACAGCAATCTTCTTTAGGGAAGTCTGATCCACTTTAATGGAATGGAGTTGTGAATGACAAATGGATTTTGTCATTTAGAAAGCACATCTGACTGAATCTGCAACACTTAGTCCTTGTGCTAAACTCAATTCTTATCATTCGGTATTATTATTAGGAGTTGGGAGAGATAGTGAAAGAAAAGTAGATGTTGAAAATTCCTTTATTTCTCCTCTTAAAAGAAGGCTGCTAAAGGGATTAGACAGCTTTGAGTTCACTGCTCTGTTAAATCAACCTTACAATATTTTTTCAGCTTGTTTGACTTGCTCTTTCTGTATACATTTGTGTTTTCACCTTTCTGCATTCAAATCCCACGCTTAGCGTTTGTTCTGCGCTTCTCACAGGAGACTTGGTCAGTTCTTTATTTGTATTAGGTCTACTGAGTTATAGAAAACAGACTTGGAAAACAATCCCTAAATTAGCAGGACTTAGTGGCTCCCATGCATACGCACACACACACAGGGCACCACATACCATCCGACCCAAACGCGGTGGTTTATCATTTCCAGCAGCAACAGTGGGGCATCAGGTTCACCAGAATGGACCTTTTAATGGTCTCCTGCAACCGTATCTATTACCGTGGGTTTTGGACTGCGCGTAATAAATTAAGAGAGAGTTCAAGGAAGTCATGCGTGTCTCAGTTCCTGCTGCCTTCAAGCAGTTTTAACGTCCCCCAAATAATCATCTTCTACAAACTGTAGGTTAGGATCCAGTACTGCCAGAAGCAGGTTAGATGCCCCTATATACAGCTTGTTTTAACGCTGCTGTAAGGAAATGTAGACCCTCTGCAGAGGGCCCTTTCCAGTGTTCTGCAGCAGGACAGGGCTGGTCCTACCTGAACCAGACAGAAACCTTCCACAGGCACTTTTGTACGCCTGCCCTATCCTCTGGAGTCTAGCTTTTCCCTTCTTTCCCCCACCAGGAATACTTTTTAAAACTCCGTCTCTCTGAGAACAATCACCCAAGTGTCCGAGATGGATGCTGTTGCGACAGCAGGGCAGGTCATTGAAACAAGCAAGCCAAGGGAGAAGAGAACCGCCACTTCTCTATGGCAGATAGAAAATAGGGATGATAAAAACTGAGCCCAGGAGCCACCCAAGGGCTGGATTTGTCTTAAAGTCAGGCACTGAAGGTAAGCTCCTGCCCTGCTCACTTGGGTGGGATTTGTGGCTGAACCACCAGCTTGTACCACTGGTGAAGAGACGAAGTTGGACAACCTCTCCACGTATTTGTACCTATCTATCCATATTGATGCATATATCCACAAATGGAGCAAGAGTTGCCCACAGCATCCCAGCCCCTCCACTCCCTTTCAGAGGGCGGGTGGCTAATTCAGGGCCATCTCCTCTTCCTCCCTGCCTGAGGACACTACATGTTGTTCCTCCAACTGCTTTTTCTCATCCTCAGAATGGCCAGGCTCAAGCACCGGGTGAAGCTATTCCTGCAAAGACTGCGCTGTTTGTCCGCACCTCATTTGCTATGCACTGGGAGGAGGGGGGCAGTGGGGGAGAAAATCTCCACTTCAAACATTTACACTTATTTTGAAAGCACCTGAGGAGGTTCCAGGCCTTTTTTTGCCAGGACTAACACATTCCAGCCACAAGATGACGTTGTTCAGGTTGTTGAGAGCTCCTCACAGGAAGGATTTACATTGTGTGGTCACCAAAGCCAGGCAGACAGCTCAGTTTCTCCGCAGCGACCCACTGTAGAAACCAGAGTGGAAGGTACAAACCTGTCCCTTTTTGTCCCCACACCAAGGGAGATGGGGCATAGAAGAATCCCTGCTGTCTACCTCGGTGGTGTTCTCATCCATTCATGAAGACTTTTTCCCCAAAATCCCCTAATGCCATCAGCCTTCACATGAAAATGAGGCAGAAATCTCATTCCTTCACTAAATAATAACATAGGTCAGAGTCCTAGTACAACTCATAAACACTTTCTAGGAGTTATTCTCCTTTTTGTCTGGGCAAATTGCAAAGCATTTCTGCGGCAGGAGGCTTCAGGTTTGGGTTTCCTCTGCCTCCTTGTCCAAATAATGGCAATAGTAATTGAACCACTGGCCAAAAGAAAATTGTGACCCTTTCGTCCATACTCTGGAAGTTCCCATTTGCTCCTGCAGCTCTCTCTGCTCCACCTGGACTGAAGGAAAGAGAAGGTATTGCTGTTGAGGTGCCCCCTCCCAGATACTCAAGGCTGAAAGAAAAGTTGAGCATCTGTAACACTGTATTTACTTAAACACCACAGTATATATTGTATTTATATTGTAATCCAGCTAGGATGGGAGCTGGGGTGGCTTTATCCGGTATCTTCAAGACTAATGTCAGCATCCCCTGATAGCCGTTCATACCCTTGTTCCTAAGCCAGGGAAATCAGGAGGCTGGAAAGCCTGAAACTTATTTTTTATGCTTAATTACAGATCTCAAGTGCCTGACACCAGGCCCTCACTCATTATGCTTTTGACACTGACGCTGAGCTGGAACCAACGCTTTGCGCTCACTCATCACTCACTACGTTCACGAGTGTTTTAACTCCGAAGAAGGTGGGTGATGGATTTGTAGCAACTTCAAGCAGGGATGCAGAGAGGACACCATCTGCTGTTCCTTACTGCTGCTTTTTCCTTCCTTTCTGTAATTAATCAATTCACAAATTGGGAGGGCAGACTTTTCCTGCGGCCTCCTCTTCCCATCACCCCTGCGAAGCAAAGGCTAAGGATGCATCGGGATTGCTACAAGGTCTAAGCACTGCCCGTGGAGTGGGAAGCAGCATTAGAGCCGGTCAGTGGGAGTGCTGGGCTCCTAGCCCTGCGGCTCATCCCATCCAGGGGCCTCCCAGGGCCCAACCCACCACATACAGCAAAAAAGAGGCTTTCTGAGTTTTCCCTGGAATAAAATAATAATGCTTTCACAGAAACCATGCATAACCCACCGGCTGTAAAAACTCATGTGGTTTTTCTTTCTCCTTTTTTCCCCCACTGCATTAACTCATAGCTCATCTCTTACGCAGTAAATACCAGCTAATTTATGCACCTCTATTTACCAGCCCCCCCACTTGAACCCCAGCCTATTAACATAACTATTTAAACTGGACATGTTTTCTCAAACATTCTTCTTTCATAAACTGCCAAGTGACAGTTGTTTACTGTCAACAAGCCTGGGTACTCTAAGACAGGGAGAAATATGCTCTTTCAAAAGGCAGATGTATCGGCTACCAAAGGAAGATTAAAATCTGGTGTTTTTCTCTTCTCCCTCCCCAAAAATTCTTTACTTGTACAGATACACATGATACAGATCAGAAGAGATGGTTCTATGTCTAATTCCAGTCATTCTTTTAATTAAAGACAGGCTCACAGAGGATTTATCTTTGGTTGCACATGCTAGTTGTCAGGGCACACTCATAATCTTCCAATTGCAACTGGTTTTTCCCCTTCGCTTTTAGCTCCGATACCTCCCATCTCCCAAAGCACATCTCAGGGAATCAACATGCTCATCTTGCACAGATCCTGCTACCGGCTAGAAACAAAACTCTTGCCTGAGGGAATTTATATAGACAAGTTATAAAAACTTAAACGAAGATCAAATCATCAGTTAGTTCAAGACCTACAGGCTCCAAACAAGCTGCTCAAGTATTTTGCTGGGAGGGAATTTCTTCTGCTTGAGTCTTGTACATGAAAGGGGGGGGGGGATATGAAAAAACCAAACCTCAAATCCTCTGAGAAAACTCTTTTTTCCCTGCTCTGACAGCCCATAAAGTGCCGGGACAGCTCCTCACCAGCTCCTATGCCGGTGCAAGGGTCTCGGAGCAGGGAATGCCAGCTCGGTCCCGGCTTGCTGCGGACCCCCGCGGGGGACTGTTAACACTTTCCCCGGCGCATTGTGCGGCCCACAGATCACAGCACTGGGGGCTAATGCCGGCCGACACTGATACAATGGCAATAAGGATGGGGCATGAGCGGATGGCGGCCAGCACTGCAGCTTGGCTCCATGCAGGACTTGCACCAGAGTGATGGGGGGGCCCGGGCGATGGCCATCACCGTTGCCTCAGGCCATCACCATCGCATTTTGGGCTGTGATGCTGCCACTGGTTTGCACCAAATCTGGAGTTATAAAAACCAAGATGGGAAGCAAAGGTTCGCGTTACAGCAGGGTGAGAGGAACGGCAGGTCACAGAGAGCCGGCTCCAGGGATTGCCCCCATGAAGCAGCACCAGGCATCTCCCCACCCCCAAAGCGGGGAGCCCTTTTACTCGCTGAGTTTCCTCTGCTTGTTAAAATGTTTGGGTCATTAGAAAACTTCCCAAACAATCCCTGCTTATGCTAAATAGCTGCTCCCACCACGATCTGTGAAGGGCTTCAGCCTGCTCCCTTGGAAATCAATGGGGGCTTTTTGCTTTGGATTCAATAGGCGCAAGATCAGGACCTCATTATTATTTTTACAGGACTACAAGCAGCAGAGAATGGCAAAACCCCTAAACAAAGCAACAGCCCATGGCCAAACTTGCCATGAAGGATCTTTACAAGCTCTGCCAAGCATCAAAGTAAAATTAAAAATCCAGTTCTTGGGAGCTTTTCAGTTTTTTTGACAGGGAAAGTGTAAGGTTGATAAAAGCTGGTCTCATCATTTGGATCCAGGAACGTCTCCCATAGCTCACTTTTCCTCAGAAGAAAAGCCTTCATAGAGGCTTATTTTGCCTTACCCAGGGGGAGAAAGAGGAGATGAGCTGTCAGTCCAGGGTGATGCAGTTACCCTGCGGTACCCTGTGGAGCCCCGAGCAGAAACACCCTCAGGACTTCACATGATCTCCTCTGCCCCACACCACAATGAAACCCCACCAGTCCCTCTGCAGAGCCACCACCAGCAACACAAGGCACCAGACAGCCGCAGGATACGTGTCCTGCTATGGGGACCACATCTACACCCCACCTCCACAAGGGCCAGGAGATCACCTAGCAGTGATCTGGTCTCCAAAGCTTTACTGATTTAACTACACTGGCTGAAATACCTTGAGATTCCTTGTGAACAGCACAAGGTACTTGGTGCAATAAAGACAGGAGTACAAAACACTCCACTTTCCACATTAAATGAAAATAAGCTGACAAATACTTCCATCAGTTATCAAACAGAAGGAGTTGGGAAGTCAGCTTTGCGGGTCTCTAGCATGCCATGGTGCACCGCGATCGCCTGTTACTTCCTTTCCCTAAATACCTTATACTTAAGCTAAGGGATGCAGGAGGCTTGGCTCCTTGGGTAAAAAGGAAAAGAAAATCCAAACCAACATGCTGCTGTGTGCCAGCTTGACATTTGCAGGTAGTTCAATAATGCACAGTACCATCCCTGGGTGCAAACACTGGCGCCAAGGTCCCCATGCTGTGGCCTTCCCAGGAAGAGTGCCTTCAGCACACAGCACAGCCTGCAGAAGTTCCCTTGCTTGGAGAGAGTGATCCTAGACTTCGTCCTTTCCTCACCCGAAAACTTGGAACCCTTCTCACTTCTGAGTCATTAACACTCTTAACCCCTCGCAACCTGCAGAAATGGCACAGTCCCAAAATCTCACAGATGCTAAGCGTGTAAGCACATGGTAATTGTTTTGCATACAGTTCTGCGTGATAAAGAAATCTCCTTCCAAGTTTTAATATAACCTCTTTATTTAACCAACTCTTTATCTTCTCCTGCTTTCTAGATTTGAGAAAGCAAGGCCAGCACACGAGACCTACCACCCCCTCTGCAATAAATACCACACCTTTTTTGGATGAGTACATCTGAAACTGAAGCAGTTACTGGAGAAAGGCTTTCTTGTTTGACTGCGCTGCTATATTCTTCATAAAATAAAAAGCTTTTCTACACTGCATAACCTGAGTGTCACAGGAAAAATATAAATAAAAGTTAACTTCCTGGCTAATCCCTACCCACCTGAATGTGACAACCCTCCAGGGAGCCTATCAGAATAATAGGGCAGGTTTATGTCTGATTACCTTTCACATTTTAACTACGAAGTTTACCAAAGGTTTTACTCAGCTCGTATCTCGCAGTTCTTGTTTGCTTTTGATATTATAGAAACTTCCTGGTCATTCAAGCCAAGGAGCAGATACCTTAGGGGTAAGCACACCAGCAATACCGCATTCACCGCAGGAATAAAGGCCCTTCTTCACACATTCAGGGCTTTAAATCATATCTGCGGCACTTGGCAACCTGAGCTGTGAGCGTATCAGAAAGGGAGCACTGGGACAGTCAGCTCTACTTCAGAGAAAAAGCACGTATTTTTTTACAAGATCCCCAGATAAACAGCCAAAAGAGCAGCAAACAGTAAACTGATAAGCTCTGTAGGAGGCCAAGAAAAAAAAAGTCAGGGTGTAACAAGGTATTTTAAGGTGCTTTCGGTATTGTACGTGTCTTCAGACATGGCTTTAGCCCAGTGTTTGCACAGAGGGTGCTATCAGATTTACCCCCCTTAACAGCAGGGACTGCCTGCTCCCACATACCCTGAAAGGCTTTGCTGAACCACAGTCCCATTTGCTGCAAAAAAAAGATGTAAGGCAAATTTTTACCAAGCCACCATCCTCTCTGGCATCCAGCCTAGTACATGGAAGAGAATAAAGTTTATTAACTAACCAGTATTAAAAGAGATGAAATGGCAAACAGTGAAACATCAAACCATGCTATCAAATGGCTTGGAGGGTGCTGAGTCAGCAGGCAGTTTCAAGCTGGGGTTTGTATTTGGGTTTTGAAGGGTCAGAAAAAAAAGAAATAGGTATGGAGAGCCAACAAGCTCCCGAGATACAGGAAAAGTTACAAACATGTAATACACTAGGAAAAAGGAGAAAAATCTACTCAAACAGGGAACAGAATAAAGTCAGTTTAACTGATTGTCTGTATCAGGTTCAAACTAATTGGGAGAAAGTCACCAAACTGGAGAGAGAATTTCACTTCTATTTTTAGTAGAAATATCTGAATTTGCAACATTCCTGAAAAACTACCTCACATATACTAAAAATTGCCAAAAGCTAAACTGGGATACGGCTGGACTTGATGATCTTAAAGGTCTTTTCCAACCTAGTTGATTCTATAAGAACCACACAGCCACTTCTCCACCTATTCTGAAGTCTGCGGGCTCATGCCCAGGCTCCTGCACTGGACCCTATGCACTTCAAGGACTAGCCAGAAAAAACCACCAGCAGGCCATGCCCTAAAACCTTAGCTGAAATTGAAGTTCAACCAATGCCTTCAGTCATAGCTCTCTGTGCCAGCTGACAGATCACTGTCAGAAATGGCTTGGTCAAATGCTTTTGTAAACTGGAGTTTTATTAACTGCTCAGAAACTGGGCTGATTCCCTGTCTTTTAGAGTCTCCAAGTGAAACAGCAGATGTACACAGTAAATTTTCATGGAGGACAGCTTTCTAAGCATATAGTTGGGTGTCAAAGTTCACTTCTATTGACTATATTTTAAGAAGAAATATTTTGTTTCCCAGCCTTATAGAGGCAGGGGGAAAGTCCTTCAGCTTCATGCAAGATTTCAGCTTCGTCCAGGCAGCAGACCATGTCCCACTGGATGGAAACAGTCTGGATGCAGCAGAGATGCAGCCATCAAGACCTCTTTAGTGTTTGTCCAACTGCAAAACCCACGTTCAGGCAGGCTTTGGGACAGGTATACTTTCCCAAATAGCACTGAAGATTTGTTAGAGGGAGTCGTAAAAGTCAGCATGCTGGTCAGAGGGGCTTACTTTAATTGCGCGATTTAATTAGCAGATCAACACTTCACTACACAATTTTCAGACTTACTTTCATCACGTTCCCTACTCAGTGGTTGTTAATAAAGTCTTAATTAAAAGAAAAAAGAAACCCTCAGATTTAATTGGAGTGACCCTTGTCAATACGTGTAGAAGACCTGACATTTTATAGCTAGTACCAAATATATTTAATGAGTCCATCTCTGCACTGAAATAGACTTCATAGTTCACTATTTGTTAGTTAAGAAATAGATTTTTGTATGAGTAATATTTTATCATCCTTTACTTGTGTCCTCTTATTTTATCACTCAGTAAAACATGCTAATCTCAACATTAAAGACAATGCTCAGCTGTTAATGAGAACAAATAGATCAACTTTTAATCTCAAAACTGTATTGCTCATAACAGCCCATTGAATCTAAAATGTTTCTGGTCTCAGGCAAAGGTAAGAAGCACCATCAATATAAAAGAGACTCTTTTCAGACAGTTTTAACACGTAAATCCTGAGGACAGCTCCAGGAATTGTTGATGTCATTTGGGACTCACTGCAATACCCTTATAATTTCAGGGTGAACTTTGAAATGCTCAAACATACAACGTGAAGCGACGCAGATCACCATACCCTACACCTCGGACCCGTTACTGGGTGTGTGCCAAATGAGAGCCTGGTTGCCTCCGGCTGCATGAAGAGAACATTTCAACCAGTGCATCACCAGTTCTTCCAAAGCAGAAAAGTCACAGGAATTGGTACATGCCCTCCCATTCAACTTAAACAAAATCTCGAAAGAGACCCTCTTCCGTTCTTTTGGCTTGAAAACCGCCTGTGCAGTAACTGTGAGTGACAGTTTGACTCCACTGCTGCACAAGGGAACTTTGGTTCCTGCTCCTGACAGATTGGGAGAGCTCTCCCCTTCCCGCACAAACCTGCTCAGACGTTAGTGGCCCTCTATACAACTCTTTCAACACACAGAGGCAGCTTTAGCAGCTAACTAGTGCACTACAAATCCTAAGCAGCCCAGAAATCCCCTTTTTCCACATACACCATATGCAGAAAGACACACGCAAACCAGCCACAGGAGACATGCCGGTTTATCAGAAGTTTTTAAAAGCAAAACGCTCCGGTTTCAGTTGGTCTGCTCTCTAAGAAAACAGCCAGCATTACTTGACATTCACAAATCGTACCAAGTAATATCTTTATCTGAATACTAATGCAAATTGGACGGGCTTTTTTATATTGATGTCTATTCTGTGGCTGCTGAATAGAGTGACCGCATGCTCAAGGCTGCAAAGGAGTTCACTGACCTCCCTAATCATCTCTGTCATAGCCCCTGAATGACATACACATTCAATCCTGCCTCGCCTCTCTACTTTCATTCATAAAAAAAAGAAAAAAGGGGGGTGGGGGGGAAATTTGACATTGTTCTTCCTGCAGCAGCCCCGAGAAAGGGAGAGAAGAGAAACTCAGCCCAGATGAGGCCCCTGGTGTTTTTAGTTTAGCTTCTATTCAGCAACAGCCCCGCCATCTGCCTCCTTCCTGCCAACAGCCGAACACCTCCCTGCGGAGATGTTAAAACCTGCACCCCCTCCACCTCCGCTAATAGCGAGTATTCATATTAGCAAACATACACATACCTCCAGAATGCCTCCCTTCAATGTGTGTTTTATGTAGCTGAGTATAGGCACAAAGCAGTAGCTGTTATAGCCTTCACAGCCCCGTGTGGAGAATTAGATCACTGGGGAAAAATCCTTCCAAGCCCCTTTATGGAAAATAAGGCCTTAGACTGTAAATGCAAAGCCCAGCGAACAACAACCTTCAGTAATGAGCCAATACCCCATGGCCCATTTGACTAGGAGAAAGAATTTGCTTTTTACCATTCAATTCAAAAAGACTGAAAAAGTAAAATGTGTTTTTACTTGGCTCTGAAGGTTTATATTCTTTACAGTTTCTTTTGCACAACCTTTCCCCCCCAGGTCGGATAGGCAGCGGGTGCCCCTGCGCTTGTGGGGCTGCTGGCTTCAGCACGGAGCTGGGTGAGCAGTACTGGCTTCAAGCTTCCCTGCAGCACACGTGGTGGTGGTAGTGGGAGAGCCACTAGCATTTCTACGCAGCCCCGAGCCTGTTCATAGTGATGGGGTGACCCTTGGGGACATCGTTGGGTGTTGGGGTTAACAGGAGCCCTCTGCACAGAGCCGAATCCTGCTCCCAGGGAGCACAGAAGGGGTTGACAGTGACAACTTTGCCTTGGAGAAGGCTGACAGCAGTAAGAGAGCCTGTCCTGAGGATTTTCACCGGAGCCCCTAGAAATTCCCACCCATTGCTGAGCTCACAGACATCTGATGATGCTTCCCTCAGTGTGACCTCCGAGTATGCCACTTGTTACAATTCCAACAGCACCCTAAAGCCTTAACTTGCAAAGGTGTCTTAGAGCACGAGGAGGGTTTAGCATCACTTGAACACATCATCAGCCCCCAGCTATGGGCTGAAGGTGCGGGTGGAAACCCAGGGGACCACCGAGGTTGCTCCCTACCTCCTCGGTTCAACCCTGCCCCAAGTGCCAGTGCCTATATGTACATACTTAAGCCTAAACCAGGAAGAAGAGGGGACACATTGCTTCTGCCGCTTCCCACCCCTGTTACCAGCCCAGGATGCTTGCCTCCTCCCGCACACTGACCTCAACTGCTCTGACCAAGTCGCCGAGATGTTGCCCCATAAATCAGTTCTTTTGGCTGTGAAAAATGAGCCAAACGAGTTACACTAAGAATCTGGTGTTTTATTAGGACTTTCTTGAAAACAAAACCAACCCCCGGTGTGATTTATAGCTTTAACCAAAAGGGGTATGAAAGTAATCCCCCCACCCCCCAGCCTCCACGAAGTCCATTTATTCCCCTGTCACTTTTTTGGCAAACAGGCTTCAAACCCTTTCCTGAACAATGGAAACTTTCTGCCGGGTATATGCAACCCCGAAACAGGGGGCTGCGAGGGGGCTCCCTTCCCTTAAAGAGCTTTGAAAAATAAACAGGGACTCAGGTAGCAGCTGAGCCGTATCAGAGACACGTTTCAAACCCGCCGTGTATCATTAAGAAAACCCCAACAGCAAACTAAACAGCTTTTGTCCGACGTGTCAACTTTTTTTCACTTCCAATCGCAGC
>NW_009922393.1:53035-53241 GCF_000696875.1 Nestor notabilis
CCGCTGGCCCCCCCGAACCGCTTTTCCCCGCTCAGCCCAGCCGCAGTTACTTAAGCTGCGATCCAGCGTGTGCCTGCCCGGAGCTGGCGCAACTCGTTTCGCTCCTAAAACGTAGCTATAAACGACCCTTCCTCACTTTTCCCACCCGAACACAAACAGTCCCGAGCACTTCGGATGCGCGCTGAAGATGCGCCCTATGGAGGCAT
>NW_009922394.1:0-295 GCF_000696875.1 Nestor notabilis
CTGAAGTAAGAAATGTTCAATTAATTTCGGAGAGAGGGGATCTGGACCATCTCTTCCACCTTAAGCATTAGATGTTGGCTTCTGGTGCTGTACTGTTCATCTCTTGTATTGAACTTTCATTCAAACAGGGAACTTAAACATTATCGGAAATACAGATTTGAACCCGGAAGACTGTTCTTCCTTCTCAAGGTGCATAAACATTAGAGTAGAAATTGTTAATTTACATTGAACCATCTTTTTTTTCTAATTTACATTAAAACATGTTTTGCTGCCTTATTTCTTTTTTTGGGGGAGC
>NW_009922395.1:0-5645 GCF_000696875.1 Nestor notabilis
TCTCGGGAGATACTCACCTCGGCAACTGACCCAATTTTAACCCTTCCCGTCTTAATTCTGGCAAAGCAAGGCCTCAAACGAAAAAACAAATCAAGCAAATTTCTAGCCATACAACCACAGTATTCAGGAATCAGACCACCAAAAACCAGTAACAGAACAACTTTTCCACTATAAATCTTGTTACATTTGCAACAAGTATGTCAATTTTGACATTGAAATGAGTATCCTGACATGATGTAGTAATCTGAAGACCATAGGCAATGCTGCTCTCTTGACTCTTTCCTGTTGCTCATAAGCTCACAAAATGAATACTTATTTTCAAATGTTCAATACCATTGTGCTCTGATTTATTTATTTTTTTTTTTTGGTCAGTTTGAGAATGATTTTCATTTTGCAGAGCAAACAGAATACTTGCTTCAAAAGTAAGTGAAGGATGATTGTAAAAGGTGGTTGGTGAAAGCTGGTTGATAAACTGTCTTTTACAGAGCTCTGCTGTCAAGCAGTAGCTACAGAAATTTAGTGGTCTTGCACTACTTGCTGAACTATGTAATCACCTTTAAATGACCGGCCACCTAAAACCTGTAGTTACAATGAATTTATGGGGACAATGCCTGTTTCGTTTTACGGTTCCGCAAGTTACTTGGGGCTACAGCTATCGAAAAAATTGAGGTAATGCAATTATCAGCCCTGCAACAAAATGTGAAGTGTTATGCTGCTTGGGTCCAAAGCACAGTCCTGAGCCACATATTCTTCATTGGAGGTCAGTCACCTAACATTAGAGCAATGTGAACTGCAGGACAGGCTGGCTGCTGGAGCCTTGAGTTATGGTACACACACCTTATTAGTTGATATATTGCACAGCCATTTTGTTGGAAAGGAAAAGGGCTTTTTAAAGGAAGTCTGTCTTTATAAGGAAAAACACAGTGGCCCATTTAATGTGACTTCATTTAATTCTGCAGCTACCTGCTATTTCAACATTTTTTACACAGAAAACATGCCGGTATGCTTTCAGTGCTCAGTAATTTTTTCCCAATTGTTATGCTCCATGATATTTCATACACTATAACTTGAGTGCCTTACAATTCTAAAATATGTACATTCTGTTCTCATACTGTTTGTTTAGTTGATACTGGCAAAAGATCACCTGCTGACCATGTGCCTTTTTGTTTACTTTATGCAGTCTTCAAGTATTTCTTTGCAAATATCCTGCTCATAGGCCAAAGTGAGTAGTTTAGGCATATGTACCACAAAGTAGAAGGTAAGCACTTGCTAACAGCTACCACATATGACAAATCATATACAAATATGGATCCACGTTTCATAATAGAAATACATATAAAATTTTAATTACCACTGCCACAGCTTTTATTGACATTTGAATGCTCCTTATAAAAGATATAAAAACAACATGGAAAATTGAACTTTTCTAATATAAAGGGACAGGTATATGTCTATCTATGTTAAGCATGTTGCATCCTCAAATTTTTAAAACTGGACTCTGTTCAGAGAAAGTGATCATGTAATCAGTAATACTACTGATGACACATATTAAAGGAGAGAGCTGCATCTTGTTCTCTCAGGGACTGTATTTTTGTCACTTCTTGTTTTGTGGTTTTCGTTAGTCCTAAAAAAAAAGGTATTTGTAGGACTGAGAAATGCAATGGCATTATTCGAAAGAAGAAGGTTTTATAATCCTATTCAGCCCAGTATCCAAAGCAAAGACACCAGCAGCAAATATGAAAACATTGCAAAACCATGAGGAACTGTTTGTCTTTTAGGTAAATTGAGGCTGGATGTATTTCAAAGAGAAGGGAAAAATATTCTGAAGATTAAGTTCTTATGAACCATTTAGGATACATGAAAGCAATGCCTGCAGATTTCACATGGAAAATTGTAAACATCTCACCTTCACTTCAAAACAGTAACTGGGATTTTGGCTTGGAAATTAAATTTCAGAAGCTTGGGGAAAATAATAACCTAGTGTCTCACCTTAAGCTTTTAATATTCATTGCTTGTGTTCTCTCAGACACACAGAGGAAAAACTAAAGTTGCAAACACAAAAATAAATTCCAAAAGAGTGTTAATACCTTTAGCTGTCATTTTGCACCATCTGTGAATCTCAGTAGTGCACATCTCACTGAATTACTTTTCCCCTGAGTAATTCACTGTTGGTTTATTTTCAAGAAAAATCATTCTGCCTTTGCAAGCAAAGCAGAACTTAGGTGGTACTTTCACCTTCCCTGTCATGGTTTAAGCCCAGCTAGCAACTAAGTACCATGCAGACACTTGCTCACCCTTGCCCTTCCTAGTGGGATGGGGATGACAATTGGAAAAAGGTAAAAACTCTTGAGATAAGAACAGTCTAATAATTTCAATAAAGTAAAATATAACAGCAATTAATAATTAATAATTTTTAAAGGAGATAGAGAAAGGAATAACATACAAAAAAAATTATCCAACAGGTGATGCACAATACAGCTCCTCACCACCCACTGACCAATGCCCAGCTTGTGTCCAAGCTACAGCCAGTCCCTTCCAGCCAGCTTCCTCCAGTTTACATACTGGACATGATGCTCTGTGGTATGGAATGTCCCTTTGGCTAGTTCAGGCCAGGTGTCCTGCCTCTGATCCCTCCCAGCTTCTTGTGTACCTCTTCACTAGCACAGCATGGGAAACTGAAAAGTCCTTGACTTATAGTAAGCACTACTTAGCAACAACTTAATCAAGTTGTTAGGAAGGGGGGAAAATTGCTGTGCAACTGTGCAACTGTGCAACTGTACAACTGTAGCTGAAGAGAAAAATGATAATAGGTGAGAACAACAACTTTGCAGACACCAAGGTCAGTGCAGAAGGAAGGAAGTAGATGATCTGTGCACCAGAGCAGAGATTCCTTTGCAGCCAGTGGTATAGAACATGGTGAGGCAGGCTGTCCCCTGCGGCCCATGGAGACCCACAGTGGAGCAGGTATCCACCTGCAGCCCAGGAAGGACTCCACACGAGAGCACAGGGATGCCCACAGGAGGGTGTGAGCCCATGGGAAGCCCTTGCTGGATAAGGGTCCCGGCAGGACCTCTGGCTCTGTGGAGAGAGGAGACCATGCAGGAGCAGGTTAGCTGGAGCAGCCTGATCCTGAAGGACTGCACCCCATGGAAAGGACCCACACTGGAGCAGTTCATGAAGCAGTTCATGAACTGCAGCCTGCGGGTAGGACTCACATGGGAGAAGTTTCTTGAGGACTGTCTCCCATGGGAGGGACCCCATGCTGGAGCAGGGGAAGAGTGTAAGGAGTCATCCCCTGAGGAGGAAGGAGCAGCAGAGATGACGTGTGATGAACTGACCACAGTCCCCATTCACCATCCCCCTATGCTGCTGAAGGGGAGGAGGTAGAGAAATAGAGAGTGAAGTTGAGCCCAGGAAGAAGAGAGGGGTAGAGGAAGGTGTTTTTAAGATGTGGATTTATTTCTCATTATTTTGCTCTCATTTGATTGGTAATAAATTAAATTAATTTCCCCAAGTCAAGTCTGCTTTTACCCATGATGGTAATCAGTGAATGATCTCTCCCTGTCCTTATCCACAAGCCTCTCATTTTATTTTCTCTCCCCTGTTCAACTGAGGAAGGGATCAGTAGAGCAGCTTTGGTGGGCACCCGGTATCCAGCCAGAGTCAACCCACTACAGTACTTAGCTAATGGCTTTTTTTTTTTTTCCTCTTGGAAGAGGCCTCCATTCACCAAAGTTTGACAAAAAGCACAAATCCAAAAATCCTGAACATTGCGTCAGGTCTACTATTTTGACAATGTATTCTTCCTGCTTGGGTCCCCTACACCCTATAAGTGGCTCACTATATCCACTCACGTGCCTTCAAATTTCAGTTTATGGTAAAAATTCACAGGTCTTCCCTTGCATCTTGCTTTGCTTTCTATTGTATAGTTCACCATCTGCCTACATTATCTGAAAGCAACATTATTGGTGATTTGAGCATTGATGATGGGGATTTTAGTCTCACTTTCAAGATCCCTATGCCATGTTATTTCCAAGGAATTCAACCACATCTCTGCTCATGTCATTCTAACCCCTCCAGCTTGCTACTCCCTCCTCCCTGAGCTATCCAATCTTTCTTGAGGGTCTTCTGCTACTCTCATCTGCTTGGCATCACAGTATAGAATAACTCCCATGCCAGATAGATGACTCGAAACAAATATCTTCAAAGGAGAGCAATTAGAAAAAAAATGTTGATATTGATTGACTCCTTGGCAGGATTTGAGCAATTTATCTGCCATACACAGTGATCCATAAGAAATGGAACAAGCTTTTCCACCTTGCAGTCCCCCTGCAATGAAGTGGACTGCCATGACTGTTTTCACATGTCACTGTCAAGAATTTGACAGCACAGTCAATCAGAAATCTCCCTTACCATCTAAATTGCCAGGTTCTTTTTCTAATTTCTTCATTAGAGTTTGGATTGCATTCTGCAGTGAGAATTTTTCCTCTTGTAGGAAAATAAAATCACCCCCCTCAAATCCTTATGCAAATGGAGAACAATTTAAACAGAGTAACTAATGTTACCTACCAAGTACTGGAAGAAATACTAAACTCAAGTCTGGAAAATGAGTCTGCCTTATTTAAATGCTGGAAGGATCTTTCTGCTTTTGTGCTTGCAGAAGTAGACCAAAGATGAAAGATCACATTTCAAACACAATCCTAGGCTTGTCTTTTTTCCCCTTGGTTTCATCTTTTGCACATTTTCAGTGTTTCATGGAGATAAAGAAAGCTCAACTCATTGCTAAAGTGACACAAAAGATATTTGGAAAATTTGTCTTCTAGAAATAAAACAAATTTCAATTTAAATATTAATTTCTTCTCAGCACCTTTGTTTTGAGGGATTTCTTATACAGATTGTACAGAGCTGAAAACTGAAAATCTACATTTAGATAGAAATCTCAGGAAAGGCATTCTATACAAACTGAGCAGTATTGCTTTTTTTCTTCCTTCCAGTATGACATGAAATATTTTTTCTCTTCTGTTTCTTAAACAATGACACTAAATCAGGGCTTCAGTGCCTCCTAAACACAGACAATGAAGATGTTGTAACAGCCCTAATTTTGTACGATGATCCAAACTTCCTGCATTAAATACCCCAAAAGCTATATTCTTCTGTTTATGAATGGAACAGAAGTATGAACATCTTCTGGTTTTAGTCAAGTATGATGACCGTATTAGATGTCAATGGGAACAAATGTAAGAGCTAAGGAATAAAATTCCTATTAGATTTGTGCACAAGGTCTTGCTGCAGTTCATGTACTGTGAAAAGAAGTTAAAAGTGACTGATGACATTTTAATAGGTTTTCCTAGATTTCAGTGGCTATGGTATGTTTTTAGTCAATAATTCACATGGTTACAGAAGGTAATACCATTGATTTTTAATGTAGCAGTACTTGGACAAAAGCACTGTAAAATGCTTCATAACATTTTACACATGCTGGGACAAATCCTGCCCCAGATCACATCCCAGGTAATATCACTGACTTCGCAAAGGCTGGATGAGACTGCAAGGGATGACATTGGAAGCAACATATGTATAATCTCTGAGAGAAAAGAAATGCCTCATTTACTCCTAGAATACAAGGTGCAAGGAAGAGGGAAAGA
>NW_009922395.1:5676-27193 GCF_000696875.1 Nestor notabilis
AGAGCAAATGAAAATCTTATGCTCAGAATGATCCCATGCACTCTATTTGGAAAATACTGACCCTCTTGAAAGCAATAAGGATTTTCCCATTTATATAAACAGTGAGTTTATCGTGGCCTTCTGTTTATCTTCACAAATAACAGTCTTCACTTAAAGGAAACAACAAAAGTCATTTCTGTAGCACCAACCATATCAGTGCCTTACAGCAAAATGTCTTTAACATGGCCAGTGTGGTTCATACCAAAGCTACCAGACAGTAAAATAAGAGGCAGATTTAATGAGGTGAATTCACAGTCAGCAGTTTTCCAGGAATTACGCATGACCGATACTTATTATTATTTCCAGAGAAAACAAGTCAGTCATGTAATTGTACTTTCAGTCAATAACAGTATGTGCAAAATAGCTTCCTCAGAGTTGTGTTTTCAAGCATTATGCTTATGACAGGGACACATTTGCAGCAGATGGCTCTCTAAAGGCCTTTGTTACAGAAAATTAGAGCTTGGTGATCACTATTTATTTTATGAAAAACACACAGAAAGCTCAGTGCTGTTTAACATTTTTCCATGTAAATTTATCTAATGAAACTTGTGATCTGAAGGACAAAAGATAAGGCAGATTGAGTGGTCAAACCCCAGAGTGATGTACCATGGTAAGTAATGCTGTCTCTGAGGATCCCCATGTCCAGGATGTGTCATTAACAATGATGCAGGTGTTGAAGGATCCATTGTAGTGCTGCCCTTTGAATGAAGGAAAATTACTGAAGATGATTATAACCTTATGGAGCCAATTTGAGTGCCCTGATCAAAACCTTTGAAAACATGCTGACATGAACACATGATCTTTGGAATCTTTACAAAACTCACTGACTACACAAGCTGCATAATGATCTCTGGTTTTCTAATGTGCCTTACTGCAAAATTGGAAGTAAGGGAGGGTGATCATTGTTTTTCTGGCTCTCCACATTTGGGAAACAAACTTGAAGTCATCAAAGACCTGCCTGAGCCTTCTTTTCCCCAGGCTGAACAGTCTCAACTCTTTCAGTCACTCCTTATAAGTCAGATGCTCCAAGCCCTTAGTTATCTTCATGGCCATTCCCTAGACTGACTTTTGTATATCCATATCCCTTTGTACTGGGGAGTCCAGAATTGGACCTAGCACTCCAGGTGCATTTCACTAGTACTAGAGGGAGAAGGATTACCTCTTTTGATGTGCTAGAAATAATAAGTTATGTGGTTCAGTTGATATGCTGGAGGGAAGAGATGCCATCCAAGGGGACCTTGACACACTGGGGAGGTGGGCCAATCCCAGCCTCATGAAGTTCAACCAAGCCAAGTGCAAGGCCCTACACGTGGGTTGGGGCAATCCCAGGCACAGCTACAGGTTGGGTGGAGAAGAGATTCAGAGCAGCCCTGTGGAGAAGGACTCGAGGGTGTTGACTGATGAGAAGCTTGACATGAGCAGGCTTCAGTGTGCGCTCGCAGCCCAGAAAGCCAATTGTGTCCTGGGCCTCATCAAAAGAAGCATGACCAGCAGGTCAAAGGAGTTGATCCTGCCCCTCTACTCTGCTCTTGTGAGACCTTACTTGGAGTATTGTGTACAATTCTGGTGTCCTCAACATAAAAAGGACATGGAACTGTTGGAGCAAGTCCAGAGGAGGGCCATGGGGATGATAAGGGGGCTGGAGCACCTCCTGTATGAAGACAGGCTGAGAAAGTTGATTTACTTAAAGCCAGAATCGCTCACAAGGGATAGAAGACATCTGAACTAGAAAATGAGCCTTTCAGTCATTCAGTCTTGGCTCTAGATGAGAAATTAGTTCACTGAGAACATCTTTCTCATTCCCCAGAGTTTCATTTATAGGAAACAAGAATGTTACTGCCTATTGAGAAACTGTCTAGATGGTATTTAGCCAGAAATTAAACCACTGTGTGTTTCCAAACTATTCTATTCAGTACAGAGTGGGTTTTTTTTAAGTAGTGTTTTTGCAGAAAACATACTTGGAGGTTAGGTTAGGAGAGTATTACCCCCTCTGTTACCACTGGTTTCTTGTCCTCATGTTCCACCTTAAAAATCAGTCCAGTGAAATGTCAGTTTTGCTCTGCCCAATGTACAAGATACAGAAACCAGCTGTGTAAGAACATGGCAGTGTATACCCTACTTTATTTGGAGTCTCCTGCCTCATGACACATCTAAAAACAAGCAGGAAGGGGATTTCCCTAACACCAATGTGTAAAAGCACGCAGACCCTGTTTAGGTAGCAGTTATGTCTAACCCAGAGCCTATAAATCCAGTAGCAATCAAGAATATAAAAGCACAGTTTAGTTTCTACCCCCTGGACAAGAATTGTGACCTAAGTTCTTAAACTAGCTGACTTTGTTAAAGCTTTCCTCCAGCTTGCTGTGGCTAGCATGGCTTGTCTGGATTTACCCAATTAATTCTCCCTTGGCTGTGGGTATGTGGGACCAGTAGGGGAGGTCATTCAAGGTCTTTTGCACTTAGTGGTCAGGAAGCATCCTGACTCCTTAAATTGCAGTACATCTCATGTAGGTATTTACTGGTTTCTTCTATATGCTGTTGGTTTTCTATCTCAGCCTAGAGAATTAACCTCAGAAATCTAGCATCAGTTGGAATAAGAAAGATATTCTGTAAACAAATTAGGACATCGCTGACCACAAATGATGGAACAGGTTGAGACATGCAAAGCCTCTCAGTATGTGGGAGACAGATGATGGTATAGAGTTTGCCTAAAAGCTGAGAAATGTTCCCTCCTGACCTCTAAAAGTTATATTTCTGTATAAAAATGTGTCAGTATTAGCTTAAGAGTTTAACCAGTAATCAGCAGTAATACGTCCATGACGACCTTGCTTTGCCTAGTAAGCAGTTCCACTTCTATTCCAAAAGTACTGAAATTCACCCGTTGCTACTTCATGGTGCTGGCTTTTTGGTGGGATTTCTAGGCCCATTCTCTGACCTACACATAAAAAACTAATATATTTGGAGATAGGCATCTCTGCTGTCATGAGATCCATGGGGTCCTGCTTTTAAGCCCTTCTTCATCTCAGGCTATTGCTCAACAGAGCACTGCTTCAGACAGATTTCTCTGTGGTAGCATAAAAGTGTGACACTTGACCTTAAACTTGTGTTACAGCTCTATTGTTCAGTGCCAGAACAGAAAGCACTGAAAAAAAAAATGCCCTCTCTAGTGCCAGGTCTGCAGAGACAAGCTGGAGATAAAGAAGCTGACCCACCAGTTCAAGAAGTTTTGACAGTTATAAACTATACCTTGGCTTTTCATATTCTGTCTCTTCTGAGTGACCCACTTGTTTCTTGGGCCATGTGGTATGTGGGGGTTGGCAGAAGCAAGGAGAGTGACTGTTCACTCATGATTTCCTTGCAAGAGGTTGTTAGAATCACTGTGAAGAAAGACTAAGGTATTGTGCAGACATCGGAAAATAATGTCAATGTTGTTGGAGATACTAAAATGTACCAGTCGTGGTCTGATTGCATCTTATAAAACAGATATTTCCTAGCTGCCCAGGTCATGCTATAAGGAGGATAATAGCCTAACAGCCTAAAAGCCTAAGCCTTCTACGTATCAGCTATTTGCACTATAAGACTCTTCAGGCATGGGGAGTTGCTAGGCAGTGAAAGGCCAGTTTGGGGAGCCAACTAACGATGATTTGGTCAGCCAGTTTTGTGGAGTTGAATCCAGGCAATAATTCTGCAGCTGACATAACTGCATGGATACAAACAGGTCTTTACAAAGACTCTTCCAGCACAAGGAAGATGGTGCTATATTTGAGGATTGACGTGAGGGCTCAGCCTTGCCTGCTGATACCGACATGACATCCTGCATTAACCAGGATGCCAGATACATGGTTCAGCCACCAGCAGATGAGGGCAAGGTGTTAGGCCACCCTACATGTCTGGAAGGGGAGTCAGCTGTGTTGCTTACAGCATTAGGTCTGAAAAGCACATCAAACCACTGCTTATAGTACCTTAGAGAGCTGAGCAGACTGTTTCCTAGACATTTTTTTAGTGCAATTTATTGAAGCTCCACATTTAATGAGATCTGTTTAGGTTCCAGGTCCTTAATAATCCAGGGCTTTTTACACAGACATCTTTTTAAATTTCCACCACAAAGAGTTTATTCACTGACAGTTTTCAGCCGACTGATAGGTAAGTAGTACTCTCCGGGTGGTCGTCTGTCTTGTAACCTGACACATAAATGAACTCCTCTCTATGTATGTGTATATATATCAGATTGCTCTTGACAGAACGATATTCTGAAGTTCCTTGGTAAATACCATAAGCACCAGCTGCTCACTATATTCACTACACTCTTAAGAATTAGCATATTGTTAAATAAGTGCTGTAAATTATCACTTCAGATCTTTGGGGACATTTTATTTGTTCTGTCACACATATCAGCTTGGCAATATTCATGCATAAGACAGATGTTTATCCATGACAGTTTACATAGAGCTCCTGTCTTTCGCAGTATTGAGAAACAAAATGCACTCATGAGAGAATAGTAAGCTTTGATATTTCCTTTCCCCTCGCCTCCCTAAGCCTTTCAGAAAGATGGCTTCCAGTTATAAAATGCTCATTGAAGCCCTGGTTTTGAGGTAATTAAGGCCACTCCCAAGCCAGCTGAAAGGAATTGCTATTCATAGACCCAGGCTACTCACAAAGACAGTAAAATCTTGTGTGAAAGCAACTGAGGACAGAAACATTCTTGAGACAACAAGTATACTCTGGTGTGGTAGGAAAGAACTTCATGTGGTCTCCAGAAATTGAAGTATCTCAAAAGTACTCAAAATCTTTGTTTCAAAACAGAGTTTGAAAATGGAACAATGATGCTCTTTTCCCACATCCTTACAAAAACTCTTGCTCTTTAAGTAAATATGTGAGGACATGGACATCTCTTCTAGGAAAAAAGAATATATGAAATGTGCTTTATACATGCTGTTAAGTTTCTTTTTCCTCATTTAGATTGAATATTAGGAAAAATTTCTTCTCAGAGTTGGTAATCAGATATTGGAACAGACTTCCCAGGAAAGTAGTGGAATCACTGTCCCTGGAAGCATTCAATAACATGTAGATGAGGCCTTCAGTGACATGGTGGTCTTCGCAGTGCTGGGGTAATGTTTGGACTTTGATTTAAAGGTCTTTTCCAACCTAGTTGTTTCTATTCTAAAGAAGACAAAAAAAAAATCAGAAATTTTAGAGTTCAAATATTCAAAGACATTCAGAGTTTTAAGTATGGCATCCTTGAGAAACATCGTTGACTTAAACACCCAGTAAGGATTATTGGCAAGTTTTCCCAAACTCCTGATTCCAGTGCAGGACATTTGTAAACCAAATCACCTGAACCCGTTATCATTTCTCAACTTGAAGAGCATAGATGAGAAGTTAATATGGTTACTTCTTGAGAAAGTCTTTTTCATCACCACTTAAGAACTGTAGGAATGGATTCCGAGAATAAAAAGTGTCGTTTGGTGACAACCACGACATAAAATCCTGTCTTCCCCATGCTATAAAAAGAAATCCCTTGAATTTTCAAATGCATTAAAAATGTACTTTGTGTGTAGTCTTGGACTCACAGTGTTTTGGACTCAGAGTACTGTGTAGTACACATCACTTTGTATGACCATTTTGAATTCATAACACATTTCTGAGTCTTTCCATTCAGAAAACTGGAATATGGAAAAAATCTTCCTATGTAAAATGCTTTGGCAGTTAGAAATGGAAATAGATGAACTAACAACTAGTAACATATAACGGTGATATTAGTAACACAATTTAATAAAAATTGCTCTAGAACTAATGAACATCTAATATAGTATTTCTCAGCAGTAAATTTTTGTCTAACAGCTGTAGAAATATAAACACAAATTTTATTTAGAAAAGGAAGACATTCAGATCAATCCATGAATTCTATCTTCATGAAATAGCACTTTTTTTAAAAATTAAAATAATGTGCCAATTTTCAGTGACTACACCAAACTACATAAACAGGTAGTTAGATTCATTCAATAAAATCCTAACACTATTTAAATCAGTGTGAATTTTGACAGTGACATAAAACTAAGTATTTTTTCTCTGTTATTCAGAAAGATCCTTTCTGTTGCTTGTACATTATAAGAATTCTTGCATGAGTAACATCAGGTTATTTTGATGCTGAAATGTCATATAAAACCAGAAAAAATTGGAACTTTAAAACTGAGAAAAACAACACACTAGCACAAAAGCTTCTTAAACATTTCATCTATATGAAAAATGTGAAAACTTTGTGTTAGTGTTTCCTTACATTCATTTAAAATATTTAATTCAATTTAAGATTTCCTGTTCCACAGTATCTGGCTCTCCAGAATGGCAAATCTTCCCAAAATGTCTTAAAAAGTCATGGAAGTATTCATCAGACCAAGCTTGAAATCCTAGTTACTGTACAGGGAAAACCTAAAAAGATCCCATTTTCCGTTACCAATGTTTCAAAATTTTCTGGTTTTTTTTAAAGCTTTAGTGCTGCTTTTACCACACAGTGAGATACTGATTTAATAAGCTTGATATAATTTCAACTGCTTAAAATATTTATCATCAAAGATTTTTGGCTTTTACCAAAGGACAGCAATTCACAGAGGGAGCTATAAGAATGCAATACTGTCATTTTTCTCTCTCCCATTTATGGTGGCTTTGAACTAGGAGAGCTAATAGTTTTAAAAGACATTGATCACAGCATGATAGAGTTAAAAAAAAAAAAGGAGAAACAGAACTTTGAACTTTCTGTACAATGATGTCAGGCCCAAAGAGCAAATGCTGTCACTGTAAATATCAGATATCCTGTGTACTATTTCTACTCTTTCATCTGTCTTTGTTGTAACTGGGCCCAATTTTGCTAGGAAATGTTTTCATTTCCTAGTAACTACACTGTCAAGAGAATTGTTAATATCATCATCTAATGCTTTTGGTTTTGTTTAACAATGTGAATAACATTCTACAGTTGTAGGATAAATGAATACTTACAAATACATTAAATGTAACTTTTAGAAGCTTGAAGTAAACTGCCATTTTTGCCTGAAAAATACCTTCCTGACAGGGTAGACTTTTTTCTCTCATTCAGTTTTTCCTGAATGATGCTGAATCTTATATTTCACCAACAGCTTTTCCTATTTCAGTTTAGCCCTAGCTTTAATTCACTTATCACAACTGTTGCAGTCACTATTATTTCTACGTATATATACACATATCTTCCATTAAAATATTGCTACACAGAAGTAACCTGGCTCCTGGCTCATTAACTTCACTCTCTGATAATTTAGTCACAGCTGAATTTTTACTTTACACTCACTAATAAAAAAATAATAATAAAAAAATCCATTAGTTGGGCAGAATCCAATATCAGCTCCCTTCATTTTATAAACATCTCCTAAGTTATTCAGAATGTCTGGGACTCCGTCATAGCACCAGTCCTTCATATAGAATATAGTAGAATGGAACAGAATGGAGCAGTTGGAAGGGACTTACAACAAGCATTTAGTACAACTGCCTGGACTTGTCATGGTTTGATCCTTTATCTCTCCAGTTTTGATAATTTAACAGGAGATTTAGATCTTCTCTTCTTTAAAAACTTTTTTCAGGCTGGTCATGTAATCTATGTGCTATTCCGACAGCACTATGACAGTATTATTTGTCTCATGCAGATTTTGTTACAGTTTCAACTGTTGTTAGGACTCTTCAGTCCCTCTCTTCCACTTGTCCATCTACCAGCAGGCCATTCTAGCTCTGTTATCTTTTACATTCCAGCACATTACTTTTTCTGTCCCTGGACCTTGATACTTACTCACTTTCATCATATTAACCTTTTTATGGATCTGATAACCATTCCTGTGATTCTTAATTCATTTGTTTCTATTTCTCCTCTTCCTTCTCCTCTGAAAATTTTCCACCTGTAAGCCTAACTCTTCATCTTTATTCTCCTGTTCTCACAGTCACGCCTCTCCATGGTCCTTCTTTTCATCCGGTCAGGCATCTGTCTTTTTAGTCCTCCTTTATCATCTTTGCCGCCACTCTCTTCTGCTCATTTTCTCTGTTATATATCCAGATTCCTCCATTGCCCTCCCTTTCATCCACGGCTACACATCTTTTCCTTCTAAGATCTTGTTCGTGAGTTCAGTCAACAATGCTGCATAGGTGTGAAATATGATCTTTGTTGCCTTCACATCCAACATCCAACCAACTCAGTTGTCTGTCTCCTCCAGTATCCAGGACCTCATTAATTATCACAGTATTTTTTGCATAGTATTTTTTTCAAGCAAAGAAAGGTGAGATTTCACTTAAATTCCCTAATCTGGGTTTTCCCCAGCTGTACTGTCTGGTCCCTATCCTCTTTAGTCATTCACAGTGTTTAATTCAGCTTTGTGCCCAGATCAGTTTGGATTCTCAGGCCCCCAAAATGACCATTCGTGACCAGAATGACCATTCCTGATCAGAACAATAGTCCACCAAATCTGACAGGATACTGTGCTGCTTGGCTTTCTGCAAAGCATCTTTATTCAGCTTTTGGGAGGTTGCACACACAAAAAAAATTCACTTTCTGAAAAGCTTAGGAGAAAAAACTAGGCTCCCTACGTCCTCAAGCTTGGTGCTTTTACAGGATTGCAATGCCATACATTTTTCCATCTTAGAAATGCCAAATTAGTGTTGAAATTGAGAGACATAGTCTCTAAAGACATAGTTAAGAAGTTTTTACCATTTCTCAGATGGAGGTTTTGTTTCATGATGCATAAAGCAGCTTTATTGCTGGAAGAATAGAAGAAGGTACAGGGCCTGTAGCTCAAAGGTTAAGTCGGGAACCTCTAGAGGTGTGCCATTACAATACCCTCTCTTCAGCACCCCATTAGTTATTCAATTTTCTTCTAGCTAACTAGAGAAGGCACATGACTAGCTGTTTCTAGTAAATCAGTCCACACCACAGGATCTCAAATAGAAATGCAGCCTTTTAACTCATCCACAGATTTTGAATAATGAAAATCTCTTCATTCCTTTAACCTGCACCTAACCTATAAGTACATTAGACTTGACACCCCCTAAGCAGCACCTGTGTGTGCAATAACTCTTTTTGTAGCTCCTTAGGATGTTCTGAAGGTGAATGTCTATGTGGATGTCTATGCTGCAGCAATTTTTCACTTCTTTCAGTTTACCCTTAAAACATGTCAGTTCTCAATTTGTTTGAAAGGTCCTCCTTGAAACAAAGACAATCTTCACTTATTTTCCAAGGCTAATGCTTGTCTAAAGTATTTCCACCTTTCTTTCCACTTGATCTGTGTGCTACTATGGCTTTGTGGCTCTTCATGGCATGCTGGACCAGTAGGGTTTATGGTCGAGTCTGCCTTTAGCTTATTTTGCAGCTGTGAAGAACTTGCTCTGTTGTACTCTGTTTTCCCTGCAACTCTTGCTACCATCAGGAATGACTTTGATATTTTACACAAAAATGAGCTGGTTCATGCAGCTCCCTGGAGACTGTTGGGTTTTTTTTTTCTACATGTTCACCTCATATAGACAAGTACTTCCAGTGAACTGGAAGTCTGTGTTTTAATGTGCCTTAGAAGATTCATGATAAACCACAGAACCTGGGTTATTTGGCTGGTAGCTGAACGTTGTTTGAATTCAGTGGTTTCGGGAGCCAAACCAGACCAAAACAAAAATTTGAATCACAACTAGTGGAACATGATCTGGTATCCTCAAATGTGTTGGTCATACAGTGTCTTGAAAGTATCTCTGGTCAGGAATTTCCTGTCAGACATGCTTTTACCTATGGTGCTTCTCAAACTTTCCAATATTTTCACTAGAATAAATAAGATTAAATAAATTTTCAACAATTTGACTGTGAATCTGTGCTGGCTTTTGATGTTGCATTTCCTCAAGGCACTGACATTCCTTCTGGTCACTGGCTTAGAAAACAAAGCACAGTCTTACCTCTGATCTAGCAGTAGCATGCATCCTGCAAGTCATGCAGCTGCATATGTGACAGCAGATGTACAGTCTCCAATGGCCACCTCGATTACACCCTTCTGGAGACAAGGTAGCAACAAATATACAAATTAATGATGAAATTACTAGAAAAGAAGCATTTTCAAAGAAACCTTAGGAAGATGGCAGGAACAGTATTAAGCACAAAACAACAGTATGAACTGTTCTGTTTCATGAATGTCTTAAATGTGTATTTTGATAGAAAATACCAAATAGAAAGTTTCACTATTTCCTAGTCTTCTTCCTTGCTGAAATACTAGCATTTTCTATCAGAGACCAAAATCTAGTTTTCATTCCACAGTAGTCATCACTAAGTTTCCAAAGATTTTGTTTGCGGTATGAAAGTCTTAACGTTGATGACACCCCTAACTTGAAGGGGCAAAGGACTTTGGGAATGTGAAATTAATGTCCAGGAGACAAGCAAGAAACCTCAAAACCAGACTCATTTGGTGCTTTTGCAGAGAGAGTGAGCTGTCTTCACTCCCAAGCACACTCACCTTTTTCATCCTACTCATGTTACCTTTCTAGTTTCAGCCTTGCAGCTTCATGCCTTCCTTGTAAAGTTTTCCCCACAGCTTAGTGGAGTTTGTAAAGATTTGCAAAGACCAGGCTCATTGTTATTTCAGAAGGAAATGCCCTTTTCTGTCCATTATGCAGTAAAATCTCTTTGCATTCTTCAACGGTCTTTATAACGTTATTTAATCAGCCCATTATCCAGAACATAACATTGCTTCAGTCATCTTTCTCAAACATTCTAAGCATGGTTCAACATCAGCAGGATGAAAAAGCTGCATGAATCTTTAATCTCTGTATTACAACTCATTTGTCACCCTTTTGTTCTTTCTTTTCTTTTGAGTTAAAACCATTACTCTGTGTACTCTTAATCAAGCAGCAAACAAGTATGACATATCCAGCATCAGTTTCACTTGAAAAATTTACACTTCACATTGGCTTTTCTACTCAGAAATGAAATGGGTCACCTGGTCTTTAATAAAACTGCCTGCAGCTCATCAATCTGTTAAATTCAAGATTAATCAACACATGTTTACTTCAAACAGGAGTGGAGGCTGGATTTTTAAAACTACTCAGCAGCAGTCCCCTCCTTGTTCTCACTGAAATCTATTGGCTTCTGCTGCTGATTTCAGTGAGCTGAAAAAGCTGAAATCCCAGTCTCTATGCTTTACCATCCAGGTTAATGGTTAAAGAGCATCTTCATACAATGATGTGGGTGACTCCAATATCCAGAACTCTGAAGCTTATAGTCATTTCCTTTCCATACAGAAGAAGTGTTGATATCTTCTCAAAAAGGTTTTCAGATTATTTCCCAAATTTCTCCATAAACTGCAGAATCCAATGACATATGAGAGTATGAACACTCCTGCTATCCCTTTAACCAATATTTTGAGCAGTCTGCAGTTTTGATACCTCAACAACTGCTGTTTTAATGCTTGCTACCGCAAAAATCAAAATCTCTGCAGAAAAGAATTCAAAGCATTTTGATAACTCTTGCCATCAAATATGGCTCAAAACTTCCAATCTGCCATAGCATTGTCTTTAAGATTAATATTATGTAAGAATCAGAAGATATGGGAAACAGGACCATTTGACATATTTAAAACATTTCACAGATTTATTTTTTTCTCTTAAAATCATGTCCTTCCTTTTACCTCTAGGTAGGAATATTTATACTTTTGTCTTACAAACTGAAAAACTGGTTGTTTACCAAAAGGAAAAAAAAAATAAAATAAAAGGATATCTTTATCTTGGTGCAAAACTCCAGCATCTGAAATTTTAGAACATAAAAATTGTATGAAAAGTGTAAGTTGGATATGGTATCACACAATTTCCAGAACCTCTTTAATCTGCTATGTCATTGGCTTTCCGTCATTCTTCTTTCCTCTAAGTTAGAAAACACTAGAAGTTGCAGCCTGTGAGTTTTCATAGCTCAATTCTTCACTCATACCCCCCAACCCAGGAGGACAAACTGTTCCTACATGCAAAACCCAGCTCTTCATTCACAGCCATAAATATCTTAGATGTGGTGTGCTCTTAGGGGCAGATGTAATGAGACTTCATCACTGCCATGTCCAAGGCTTTTTCCAGGGAACAACAGCATTCAGTTCTAGCTCAGGTTCTCCTGTATAGCTGCCAGTAGACATTGTTCAGGAATTACACTGAATTCCTTAGGGTTACCTGTGGAAAAGTGCAATCTGGTCCATTGCTGCTGGCTCCTTCATTAATACCCATCAATCTTAATGCTTACAACTGCCCTTATTTTCCTGCTGATACAGACTTGGCAATGCTGGCACTTCTATGGCTTTCCTGACAGCATTCATTAGCATGTAATTTGCTGGTTGCTTTAAAAGACCATGTTGTGTTCTGTGGTTTAAAGATCTTTAACATGCACCTGTTGTGGTTAATTGAATTCTACTAATTCTTGCTGCAGTTACTTTCATTAAAGGATGCTTGTAGTCTTTTAAAGAAACAATTAAAATACACCCTTTTGCAATTGCAGATTAATGAAATCAGCCAGTTTTTTATCTAGCTATGCCCAGTCTCAGTTGTGGGAGTTACACACAGCTAAAGTCTTTCCTTTGCTGTGAGGTTTCCAGCAGGTTGTGGGTTTTTTTCTTTGTTTTTACAGCAATTGTTCATTATTTAAGATTGACTTTCAAAATTACAGTATTCCAGCTTCTCAGTCTGAGCACTGAATGTTTATATCCTTTATGTGAAGTGCAAACTATATTCTAAGCAATGCTTTATAGCATTTTTATTCAAGAACCATCACACCTCTGGAAAAAAAAAATCAGGAAATTTTAGCAGTGCCTTTGGTTGATGTCCATTCATAACACAAATGAGGCTAAACTTTGAATATTGGTATTTTTGTTACATCAATAGAAATCTGTGTGTTGGATTTCTTGCAGTCTTTCCACAATACCACATGGATCCATTGTGGTTCACTGCATACAGTGTGAGGTATTTTTATCTGACATAGCTGAACTAGCCAGGAAAATCTACTCTTGCAAATACAAATGCAGTGCTAGCTATGTGAAAAGCTAGCCCTTTCTGATTTTCAAAGCCATTAAAGTGGGTTTCTGTCACAGCCACTACTTTTTAAAAATATATTTCAATTTATTTTAATAAAGCTATAAAGCTACTAATGCCTGATGCAGTTGAAGCTTTCCTATTGCCTCCTGAGAAGAGGATTTCAGCCTCAGTGGGCTGAATTTGGTTTGAGTGCCCAAGTTAGTTTAAACATAACTGTTATGGTAAGAAATCTTGTAAGTCTGCCTTCCTACCCCTTTATGTAATAGTTCATCTTCTCCATGGTCATAATTTTTTACCTGTGTGAATGATGCAAGTAGTGCAAATAAAGTTATAACAAGACAATTAGAATCAGTTAAACTTCTGAGCTGCTCTCCAGTGCTATAGTGGTCCAGTCAGAGCTATCCCCAAGATAGTTTTTACAAAATCTGCACTTGTCAACTAAACCTGGAGAGAAATGCTCAGGATTATGTAGAGAAGATGCAAAAGCTGATATGGAAAGCTGTACTTTGGCATGGAGTCTTCTGGAAAGGTCTAGAGGTGAAAGCGCCTTTTTGCTTATTTAAGGTTTACACTTAGTTAGCATTTCTTTAAGCATTGGGGACAGCTGTGTCCAGCTGCATGACAGGATTAAACCACTCTGCTGCCAGCTCCAGCATAAGACTACAAGATGCTAATGGTTTGGGAAGGGAAATTCAAACGGCTTCTTGCACTCCAGCCTCATCTCTGTCCTTACGCATCAGGACATGCACATATTTGCATGCAGCAAGTGCTCCCACTCATCTCTCCTATGTACTGGGTGGCTTGGGTGAGCGGGTTGAGCCTCTCACTTCCAGCAAAGAGCTGGGCACAGTTCTTGCCCTGACATGGAAATCCTGGCCACTGCTCCCCAGGGCTCTGGTGGTTTCCTATAGTGCCATGTATTTTAGTGGTCCCACATTTCCCAGTTTCTGCCATTTCCTATTTCCCAAATTCACTTTCAGGCTTGGAACAGGAATTAGTTGCAATCCTCCTGTTAGGAGGGCAACAGTGCTTGTAAGATTCATCCAAATTCTACCCAAAACCTGCTTCCAACAGCCTCAAAAGAACAAAGTAAGGAAGTTGTACTCTCAGAAAGTCTATCACCTATTCAGATACTACTGCAAACAAACAGCAAGGCAGATTACACTGCCAGCATTGAGAACTGTCCCATTCTATCGCAGCTGAAGAACTTCAGCTTGGTGCTAGGGAAAATGTAAGAACCTCAGGAGAAATGGAGAAGAAAAAAAGTCAGAAGGGAAGAAAATTTAAGGAAGAGAAATTTGGCTGCAAGGGAATAAAAATGTAAAAGAAGCAAAAATAAAATCCTGGCTTTGACAAGGAAGTTAGAGTTAAGGTAACCATTGCTCTGACATGCCACCTTCACTGTTGCCTGCTGTCAGAATTAAAAAAATTATTTCCCTTCATAAGGAGACGGAGAAATTACATTTTGGATTTGTTTCCATCTATAACTCAAAATAATAGTCCTGACAGGCAAGGAGCTGCTTTAAGTTCTCTTTTTCTTCCTTTCTTTTTCTTCTTCACTCCTTTCTCTTACCTATGAGATTCAACTGCAAACGCTTTTGTAAAAGGGATGTGGCGGCACATATATAGGGTAGTTCATTTTGAGTCCAAGGGAAACAATGATAAATTCAGTACCTAAAGAGGTGAGTGGAATACAAATTTCTGTTACAAAGAGCACCAGAAATTCAGGGACAGCTGCTTCTGAAGAGGTCTGGTGATACCATGAAGTAAAGACTTCTCAGATTCCAAACAAAAAATTGAACAATTGTGCTGAGTGGCTTGTGAAAGATTCAGGGTAGTAATGTAATCCTTTACAGACTTGTCCCCGAAAAAAGTCTATTTCCTAGTGACTGCCTTTCTTTTTATTGTTGTTATTTTCAGTTTATGATGACATTCAGAAGATTTTGTTTCCCCTTTTTAGATTTTAATGCTGAGGCATTTGCCTTATCTTCCATATTCTCATTTTTTCAGTACTTTTTCCCCTTTCTTTTATGATATGTTAGTAGTGTGACCTTTCTTCGCAGTTTCCCACTTACCACAGAGAAAGAAAAATAAGCCAGCCTCAGACCTGGAGTGGTCACTCCTGGTTAAAGAAGCCAGGCTTTCCCTCTCTGTTTGGGGCAGCAGGCTGGTGCATACCACTGGGATGGCAGGAAGCAGCACCCATGAGACTTCATTGCTCCAGGGCCAGGGGAGAGGCAAGTCTTTCCACTTTTTAAACTGTATTTTCCCATCATGGAAGAAATCAAACAGACATATGTATGCTTTATCAGTATTTCTCCAGATGTTAAAAGAATCCATGAGCATTTATTTTCCCTCTGAATACCAAGCAATTAGCTTGTGCCCCAGGAATTACTTTTTTTAGTCTTTTTACCTTTAGACTGTCACTCTATGTTTGCATTTCCACCTCCACATTCAGAATTTCACACTTACATGTGACAAAGCCTTTCTCTAAGAATGACCGAATCACCTGATCTCTGTGGCAACTTGCCTTATGGGACTGCTAATTAGCTGGTGCCTGGGATTATAGAGAACTGTTATGTATTATATTTCTTTCCTAGAAAAGCCAGTATCTCCCAAGCCATCCTTTTGCCAAAAAAAGGCTGCAAACTCTTCAACTTTATCCAGGATGCAGCCTTTCCAATATGTCCATCTGGACACGACTGAAGTAGTTCTAAGCCACAGCACTGGCAAACTTTTCTTGCCTAGAAATCAAGGAAAAATCTCATGCTTTATTTTGTAATGTGGCTCACTGGGTTCTCTGCAGGGACCCAATCCACACCTAGTTACCAGTTACCTACACCCTGTAGGTGTATTTTCTAAATTAAATACCATGACTCTTCTATAAAATAGCCTCCAACAGAGAAAACAATGAGCTTCAGACCTTCATTAAACAGTGTGTGGCTAAATGCTGCTTTTTCTTCCTCAGATCACAATGTGAGGCAGCTGTCTGGTGGACAAAGCAGCAGAAACTGGATGAAAAGATGCCAGAACTGTTTGCTTCCACTCCAGCCACTCCTAAAGGACAGCTTTAATAGGCAGATGAAGCAGTCAGTTTGAACACAAATCTGGTTTTGTCTTTTATTTAAAATTAGTGCATTTAGTGATATACCAAGACTGTTCATAAAAGCTTTTTTTTTGTTAAAAAAACCCCCAAAACAATTACAAAGACCCAGGAACCTGAAAACATGCCTAATATATATCTTTGTCTGAGCTGTCTTGATGCCATTTCTTCTGCAGCAGTTTTTCACAAGCTCTTGGATTTGTGTTTTCTTGACTAGGAAGTAAATCTCAGACACACATTTGAGTCTGATCTGGAAATGCTGTGGGAGTTCCAAATAGTGTGACAACACCTGTTTGGATCCTGAAAATAGTCTGAAAACCACCTGTCTGTGGGCATCAGACATTGTAAAATCCATTATTTCAGAGCACTTGCACATCAATTAAAAGTCCTTTTAAACATAAAGTTGGCTATTCAGTAAACCCCTTAGGAATTTTCTTGGGAAAATTTCTCTCATTCTCTGAAGTTTTAATGGTAACATATAGATGCAAAAGAACAATCCTTAATTAAAGTTGTGTTTTCTTCTTCTGATCCCAGCTACCACAGTACATGGACAGTCATTTCATCATCCCACATTGCAGTTATAAAATTGTTTTTTTATAAAAACAGCAATTGCTTCAAGATTTTTAAGATTTATCTTTTAAATTTTCTTTGAAAGTTGTGACTTATAGGATCTTGTATCCAAAAATATTTTTTAAAATATATCATGGCATTTTTTGTCCTTCCATTTCTGGTCAATATCTGCATCCTTTCCACCCTCACGCAAACTGTGGTAATAGTATTTCATTCAGCTTCTCTATCAGGGATCATATTTGCAGTATTATTATCAATACACTTCATTTTCACTCAGAATAATATATACTGCTCAGTAATTTCATGAGCACCCTGCCTGTTATTTTCTTTCTTCCGGGAGGAGTGTATATTTTTCTTTTTGACTTCAAGGAGGATATCAAGTGCCTCATACTGGTTGCATGGTTTTACTTGGCAGCTGTTCAGCGCAAATGGCAGAACAAACACAGACTCATACACATACATTATTTTAAATAATACTATCTAATTTTCTTAGCCATCTTATATCATCACTGCCTTCTCTGTTAAAAAGAAAACCAAACAACAAAACAACCCATAAAACAAACAAACAAAAAAAAGAATACACTTTTTGTGTTGACTTTACTAGAAAGCATCATTTTATAACAGAATCATGGTGCTAGTAGGAAAGCTGCAACTTCAGCCATGTCATGTTATAAACTCCTCTGCCAGCCATAAAATTTTATAGAAAAAAAGCTAAGATGGCACATTAAGGAGCCCAAGAAACTTTGAGTCTGATCTTGGAGGATCTAAAGATTAACAGAGATGAGTAAGCACCATAACAGCCATCTTGCCATAGCCCTTTGTGAAAGAATGTGCACAGGGTGGATGAGAAAACAAAAAAGAGCTGGTGAGGACATGACTCTAAAAAAAATTAGAGGACTCTGAAAGTCTTCAGAATAGTGGTAGCAGAGTTGGACTTGTCCTAGGCATCCCAAAAGTGAAAGAGAGAAGGAAAGATGATTGGTCAGTTTTACAAAGGGAGGGAAAGAGGAAACCTTGCTAGCTGAGCTAACAAAATGTAGAGGTTCCTATAGGAGGAACCAGGCTGTTTTATAGAAGAGTTAAGAATTCTGAGCAAAGTATCCCATCTGAAGACCATTTAGAAGAATAATGACAATGAGAAAAAGGCCAGAGTCCTGAGCTAGATTTACAATAAGAAAGAGGGTGGGACAGAACCAGGCCAGGAAGCAGGTCCTGAAATCAAGAAAGCAATAGTGCTTCTGGGTTACCTCAGATCTACATGAAAAGTTGTGTGTAAAAAAAAGACCTCAGCAGAAAAATGGGCAAAGAGCAGGAGATCACAGAGGCATTGTGGAGGATTTAATTCTTGAGAAGCTTCATCTTTGGACAGAAGTGTCACAATTTCATGAAAATATTTTGCACATGCCTGCAGAGCAGAATTGTACGCAGTTCTGAAGGAAAAAAGTATATATATCCTTCAAAAAAACCAGTCATCAACAATGGTAACTGACCAGAATAGCTATAACTTTTGAAGGTTTTATCACCTGAAACCCGAGTAGAATACTTTCCTTTGGAAACTGGACACTGGGACACCAGTTTGTGTGTGTCAGTTGTGGTCACCAGCCTGAGGAAACTTAGATTGAATTCAAACAGGCCAACTTCATGTCATACGATAGGCAAAGTATTCCTACTTTGGGTGCATTTAAGTTATATTTAAAGGTTAAACTTAATCTTGGAAATATGAAATTTATGGCTACTTCAGGAGATAGGATGTCTGTTCGAGGACTGAACGTACATCAGATACAAGGTCTCCTGAAAGGGTGGCTTACTGCAAAAAAATGGGAGACCATGAAGAGCAATTCCCTCATGACTCCAGGGATATTGAAAAGCTGTCAAGTGAATATGAAATAATGTTGATAGAACCCAATATGTTTATTACTTACAACTAGAATTATTTCTGTGATGGTCAGACAAAAACTTAGATCAGGAATTAGAAAAACAGAATAAATCTGGGACATAAGAAAACCAATAAAATTGAAGACCCTACAGGACGGCCACATGCAAAGAGTTGCAGTCGACAGCTCAATGTCCAATTGCAGACTGGTAATAAGTGATGTCCTTTCGGGGTCAGTGTTGGGACCAATCTTGTTCAACATCTTTGTCGGTGACATGGACAGTGGGATTGAGTGCGCCCTCAGCAAGTTTGCCGACGACACCAAGCTGTGTGGCTCGGTTGATATGCTGGAGGGAAGGGATGCCATCCAGAGGGACCTGGACACGCTTGTGAGGTGGGCTGATGCCAGCCTCATGAAGTTCAATCAAGCCAAGTGCAAGGCCCTATACCTGGGTTGGGGCAATCCCAGGCACAGCTACAGGCTGGGCGGAGAAGAGATTCAGAGCAGCCCTGTGGAGAAGGACTTGGGGGTGGTGGTTGATGAGAAGCTTGACATGAGCAGGCTTCAGTGTGCGCTTGCAGCCCAGAAAGCCAATTGTGTCCTGGGCTGCATCAAAAGAAGTGTGACAAGCAGGTTGAAGGAGGTGATCCTGCCCCTCTACTGTGCTCTTGTGAGACATCACTTGGAGTACTGTGTGAAGGCATCCCTGCCCATGGCAGGGGGTTTGGAACTAGATGATCTTAAGGTGCTTTCCAACCCTAACGATTCTGTGATTCTTAAAAAATTGGATAAATCCTGGGACTCCAAGCCTGAAGGTGGACTGAAAGGTACAAATCAAAAGAATGAGAGCTCCAGTGAGAAGCTCTGAGTACAGCGATGCAGAATGCAGTCCGAGTCATCTCTTGATGACCTGCAAAATGAATGGAATTACATGGGGATTTTTTAAGCAGAGAAGTGCAAAATTAAGTACTCATTTAAAAAAAAGTCCCTTGCTTTCCTGAAAATTCAACATTTCTCTTTGAGAAAACACAATTATTCTTGTGGTACATTTTAATAAAAGACCTATCATTCTACAAAGTTGATTATATTCAAATTGAAACTAGGCCGTCATATGATTCTATGATAAGGAACAAACTAAGAAATCCCCTCAAATGTCACTTAATCCAGGAGTGAGCTCTCAAGTCTCTTTGAATGAATGTACCAATGAGGCGGCTAGAACTGAGCTTATCATATTTTGGACAATTGTAAGCTCTATGGTTACAGCTTTTATGCTTCACAGGCTTTTATATTAACACTGTGGCTCAATGTGTGCTTTTACACGAGGATACAATAAATGCCACTATTTTATGAATTCACATATGAAAAGCATGGTCGTGCCTGTCTGGGAGAGACCTCCCACAGGAAGCAGACTAACACTGTGACCTAAGTGACGTTCACAAAGCGTGATCAATTTCTCAGTACCAATTAGCCTTCTAGTACAAAACTTGCTTTATCACAGAACCTCAGACAGAGACTATATAAATGTTAATTCCTGAATGAATTCTGTCAACTTTTTATTGTAACGTATAACCTTTGCCTTAACATTTCGCGGTACATTTATAGGGCCAAATCCAAAGAACTGATCTACAAAGTGCACTTAAATTAATACTGAATTTTAGATGATCTTTACCCACCAGCTAGTCAGAAAAACAGAATTTCTAGTGCTGTACTTAAGCAGCTTTAAAAGGATGAAGTTTAAGGTCAGGAACCCAGCTGTTGAGCAGTGTGCTTTCTGGAATCAAAATGCTAAATATTCAGTGTGGTGTGGATCTTGTGTTGCACATCTCCCTGTTCAGTTGTAAGGATCCATATCCTTATGAATGAATCCAACCTTCAGTGTTGTATTTCTTCCTTCAGAAGAACCACTACTGCTCACCCACCCACTGCAAGTGCCTTTAATCACAGCATGGGGCTTTGGAAAGGCTTCATATTGTGCCCTACTCTCCTTTGAGTTTTGGGAGCCTATATGGACATACATATGCAATACATTTTTTAAAGTAGAACCAAGCATTTAGTTCATTAAGTTATTTAGTTAAGGATTATTCAGTACAAAACAAATAAAAAATGACAAATGACGAAAGGAAAAGGAAAATGACCACAGCAAAGACCAGAGGTCTTTGGCCACTGATTAATGGTCATTAAGGGAACTGCTCAGGCACAGCCTTGAGGAGGGTCACCTGAACTGTGTGGATAATAAGGAGGGAAAACATGATTATTGTGAGCATTGGGGAATATTTCAGGGGACTTCTGTGAAACTTCTGATGGACTTTTGTAAGGGTCTTGAGGGATTATGTGACACTTATTATGGGATGCTTAGGAAAATAGCCAAAGGAAGGGAAAATGAAGGATCATGGTGTATCAGCCAGCAACAAGCACAAGAAAAAGAAGAAATGTGAGAAGGGGACAGTCACATATAAGCAGACATACACCCACAGATGGGTATAGCCACTATGGGGCGGGAGGGTGGAGAGGAAATGATAGGGATATATTAGCCAAATATAAGGCCTGTGATAATATTCTAGGGATAAATGAATGTGGGCGTGCTTGTGAATTGGGAGGGAGAGCAGTGACACAGCATATTTCACTAGGGAATTTCAATCCTGAGTCAGTAAATGGTAAGAAAAGAATGGGAACACGAGCAACTAGGGAGACTTTGTTAGCACAAGGTGCCTCATTTCTGTTGAGATGTAGCATTATAAATGGCATGTGGGACTACATAGCAGGGGGTTGACCTTGTTGATACCACGTGGAAGCTGGCAGAAAAGCCCTCATACTCTTCCTAGTCTGTGCAAAATGAAAACACCAATTTCCATTGCTGTTATTTGGCATTTTTCAGAAGAAAATTCTCAGC
>NW_009922395.1:27205-35332 GCF_000696875.1 Nestor notabilis
ATTAGTAAATAAACATCTCGTAAAAGAAAATATCCTTTCCTACATTGTTTCAATGAAAATATTTATTCTGAAGGAATGTTTCTTTAATCTAAAACAAATTAAAGCTGTTAAATCTTCCTGCACAAGTTGTCACAAAACCAGCACAAATCGTTTATCAACAGTTTTCATTATCACAGAAAGTCAACGCAGCAAGAACCGTAAGTCTCTATCCATCTGGTATTGAAACAAATGTATATACATATATATATTAAAAAAATAAGCTGACTTCAGTACTCCCCACAGTCTTAATTTTTGCACTGTTGCTTTGAACTCTAGCAAGCAGGATGATACAGCTTTCACATAAAAGAGAAATATCACCCCTTTTGTGTACGTTTTTCTGTTTTTTACCTTACTGTGTCTGTAGACAATATGAAATGTAAGAGTGAAACTGGGCTTCAGCAGTGAGGACATTAACATCATCAGTAAGTTTAGTTTTCTAAATCTGTCAGGAAGACAACCTCAGTCTGAGCCATGTATGTTTATAAAGCACTTTTCACCATCTCATGTAAATTGCAGAGGATTTGTCAACATCAGATAGTCTTCAACCTAGAACCACAGAATTACTGAGATTGGAAGATACCTCTGGAGATCACCTCTGGAGATCCTATACCCCTGCTCGGAGCAAAGCCAGCTAGAACACCCACCAAGCCGCCATCTCATTGTAGAAGACTGTCAGTCTGTTTAAACATGATTTCCTCTCTGCAAATTGATTCTGACTACTCTCAACCACCTGCTTCTTCTTCATATCATTGGAAATGGCTTCCAACAGGAACTGGCCTATACAAACTTGTTAAATGGTGGGTCAGTTCAGAATGTAAGCGTACAACTTTCAGCCAAACAACTTAGGTAGGGAACAGCAGGTGGTCTAAGCCCAGCTGTACATGAGTTGGCTAGAGGAGTAAATTAAACTGTTCATAGAATGTGGTGGTTTGTTTTGTGAGTTTTTAAAACATTTCAGTTATTCTCAGATAAATGGGGGACAGAATATCCTTCTGATATTCATTCCTTGGAGACTTAGTCAGAGGTACTGAAGCTTTTGAAAATACATGAGCATATTCTGATAATTTCTGATTGTCTCTAATGTAACTGAGGACCTTTTGCTATGGGAAAAAGATTTGCATATAATAAAAATTGATCCTGGACTTTGGCTCTTTTAACATCCTTGTTGAACACATCGATGAGAACAAGTGTCAGAGAAGGACTTTTTAGCACAGAAACTGAAGCAGGATTTAAAAAGGAGGAGGGGGAGAAAGATGTAGGTTTTTTTATGTGAGGACTTTGTGTCCACACTCCTGTTACTGTCAGTGGGCCTTATCCTGATTGCCAAAATGTATGTGCCCAATGCCATTTGAGAAGCCCTGAGCATGTCTGCATGCATAGATCTGGTAAATGAAGGAACTATAGAAGACCTACAACCTTTCAGAGCAGTGGATGGGGGACAGGTAGGATACCCTAGAGCATTTAAAATGGCACTGGGTATCAACATTTGGGTGACTGAACCTCAATCATAATATCCACTACCCACAGAGCACACCACAAACACTAATGGTTAGATGACATTTTCTCTTCAAAGCAAAAATCGTTTTCTTCCTTCTAGTGTCAGAGCCAACAGACAGAAAAGAAAAAGAACAGTCAAGTACATTGTTTTCCTTAGGCTTCCAAAGCTGAATGCCAAACCTGTACAATTTATGCTTTTCCATTCCCACTTTTAAAGGTTTCAAAATGTCTCTATTAAAACTCTTAAGGGGGAAAGGTTTGGTGTTCATAATTAACAAGACAACTGAGTTGTATCCTTCAAGTTAAATAAGAAGTGGAAGCCATGGCTGTAAGTGGCTCTTTTTGCAGGAATATTGCAGCTCTAATTTTGTGAGATCTGCCTGAAATTCTCTTCTTCCCTCCTTAGAGCCAGGGTCTGAGGATTATATCTGAGTCTGGTTTAACACCAGTCCTAAAGGTGACAAAATCCAGTTTGCTAGGAAGAGGAAAACTCAGCTGAATAATAGAAAATCATACATCCATTTGAAAAGGCTGAACTCATTTGCCTCCATATGTTCTTTTGTATTTAGAAATTTACATGGGAACATTGCATTTAAAGGCTGATGTAGATAAATTATTTGTGCGCTCAGCAAGCCCATGAATACTAAGAAAAATAAATTCAATAAGACCGTGAATAAAATGCAAGATGTAAGTGGTAGGTATTGATGTAAAACAGTTTGGTGCTCATTCAAGTGTTTCTAAGAGTCAGCACAGAGAATGTATTTCTTTCCTTTCTCTGTAGCTCAAGAGTAGAATGAAAACTAAACTTCTGTGAAGTATTCGAGATTCATGTCGAGATTTCGGAGAGCAGAAGATACTGAGACACAGCCTCATTTTAGAAAGTTATTGGATATGCTGAAAGATTAAAATGATGATAGCTTAAAAATTGTTTTGAAATAGCTCAAAGGTTTTTAATAATAAAGGCTATACAACTCATCTCGTAGTTTTGGGGGCAGAGCTAATCTTTGGTACCAAACAGTTCAGCAAAGCAATTTCTTTGCCATTTCTATTTGCCCAAAAGCATCTTTTCCAGCATTTTTAGAAGTATTGTGGTCTGTCATGCTCTGGGGACTATCTTCTGCCTCAGCTCATATGCCAGATGAAATGCCATTAGTAGGAGGAATACAGAGAGCTGCCACCCAGGTTCACTTTTGTCAGCAAAGCTGTCACAATAAAGCACAGGACATCAGAACCTCTCCTTCCCTGCTCAAGAAGAGATGGTGGCCAAGAATGGCCCATACCAGCAGCTACAGATCAGGAAAGACGCTGCAGAGTGGTGGAGGTGGTGAAGCACAAGCCAAGGGGCAAGCACCAAAGAGTAAAGCAGGACCTAACACAAAGAGGTAAACAAAACAATTTCATGATGTTTTCTTCCCATTCTTCTTTCTTATCATCTTCCAGGTAAAAGATTATGTCAAAACTATACACACATATCAAAAACTGACTGAATTCTCCCCTTTCTTTACAGAGTATATACCGGCCTAGGCTGTTCCTGCTTATAAACACTCATTCATTGCCCATCTCTCATTGGACAGTGCGTGTCAGTTAGAGGGGAAAACACTGGTGGTTCTGGCTGAAGACTATTAGCAGGCTTGTGAAATAAACACATTTAAAGACTTAAAAAACTGCCGTGCACCCAGCTTTTGTAACTTACTATTTAAATACTCTTTGATGCAAGCACTTTAGTGTGTTGATCCACAGCCAGACACACCTTTAAAAAACAATGTGTGGGGTCACCCTCTTCATCAGCAGAGCTCATTGCTCTGGGAAGAGCTGGTGTCACAGCCAAAGCTACATAAAGGGTGTCCTCCTTCACTAGCCCTTAACTGTAAAAGTGTCCTGATCAGCCCTTCCATTCTCTCAAACACTGCTGAGAAGCTGAATTTAAGAAGCACAAAGGAATTAACTTGAATGGTTGTTGACTTAAGAAACTACCTTTTTCAGTTGGATCCAACCAGACCATCAGTTCTTTCAAAGTTTGGTTTTACTTCCAGCCATCTTATTTTCCAAGAACTGTGATACATGGCACCTGTGTGTCTCCTTTGCATGCATTTTTTTAATACTGATCATACTCTGCTCCTTAACAGCACCCCTGGAGGTTGTTCCAGCACTTCTTTTTATACTGCATGAACCAATGACCTGGAAATTTGACCATGTGCAGCCGTGTTTGTCCCCATAGTGATCAACTACCTTATATCTCTGACAGAGTAATGACTCACATACATTTCTCCCCATTGCCAACTCAGATTTAAGCGGTTGGTTAGAAGGAATCAAGACCTGTAGTTGCAGTTAGGTACAAAAGCTAAATAATCCCAGTGGTCTTAAATTTTCAGTCCATCTCTCTAAAGGCCCAGTCACTCATTACAGCACGGTGTGTAATAGTTTTCTAAGAAATCAATGGCTAGAATGCAAAGAAACCCAGCACTTCTGGGCTGGTTTCGGCTGAGGTAGTTAATTTTCTTCATAGTGGTTAGTATAGGGCTGTGTTTTGGATTTGTGCTGCAAACAGTGTTGATAATACAGGGATGTTTCAGTTGTTGCTGAGCAGTGCCCTGAGCAAACTATGTATAAAAATTGCTATAATATTGCAAATGATTTTTAATTTAGTCTGAGAAAAGCCACTATTTTCATCAAATTGCTGATCATTAATACTTTTGTGCTTAACCTAGGAATTTCTTTTCCAAAATATTTTGCTGGCAGAATAAATATAAGTAGGAAATGACAGGATAGTTTAAAGAAATGTCTTTCCATAGGGCATACTGCTCATTGCTGTAATGTTATCCTGATATGGCAAGGCACCGTATCTTAAAAGAGTTTTAATTAAGTAGGAGAGAGCACTTATCACCAGCTAGAGACAAACCTGACAGAAAGGTTTCTCATTTCAATTTGGGGGCATGTTTCTGGTGTAGAGAGGTCCTTTGAAGTCAATTAAATCTTCTTAGTAAGTAATTGAAACACGCCCAGGTGCAATACTGAGAGCAAATCTCATAAAAACGATTTTCTGGGAAGACTCAAGCAGCCCTACTTCTGATCAGTAATTCAGACAGAGTTTATCATGCAAATTGAGACATCATCATTATACTGCTGAATGGAGTGATGTGTCAGTGCAGAATTTCACTTCTGATTCAGTAGTAGAGGAGAGTACATGGACGTCAGCCAACACTCTGGTAAAGCACTGTACAAGACCACAGGTAGATCCAGTCTCTGATTCAGCATGCTTTTTTTTAGTCTACAGACAGCTCTTCTGATCATACTAACTTCAGTGTATTACTATATTTAATTTTTAAATGAAAATCACACTCTATAGCTTTGGTATGGCTGTTTTAATACATCACAAAAAGTAGAAATTAACTTGAATGCCTTTCAGTTACTGTAGAATATCCAGTTGCTATTCCCTCTTTGCCTGCAATGACAGGGAAGCTGTAACAATAGGATGATCAGCATCTCTGCACATTATGTATGCGTACACAGGCACAGCAGCAGCCCTCAGGCAGCACTTACTGCCTACCAAGCAGTTATTCATTTCTAAAACAATGTTATGACATTATAGAGAAACACACCAAAAGGCTAATTGCTCATTGGCCAGTGCAATTTTGCTTGTGAGTGTTATGCAAACTTACACACACAAGTAATACTATCTCCTAAAAAGGGGGTGATATGAATAGATTCATCTGTTGCAAGGAAAGCTAGAATAGTTACAACACTGGTGCAACAACTCCTGAATTTTAAAAGTGGTATAATTGTGGTGTTAAATAACAATGACCTTGTATGTGATATCACAGATGTTATCACTAGGAAAAGAATTCATAACAGTGTAACTGTTGTGACATGATAAAGCAGTTTATTTTTTCTTATAAGGAAGAAATATACATATAGAAGGCTGTCCTGATGAATTATTCCATTTGAGGGTTCACCATGTTCTGTAAAGAACTTACTGTAAACTGCCAGTATTCAGATTTTGCACATACTTTGTCCTAACTGTTTGAAACATGAAAAGCAAATGTTGCATAAGCTTTAAGCTAGAATTTAGAATAAAGTCAACTCCCTCTAACTACGCATTTTGTTCCTGAAACTGGTTCCAGTGTGATGGAAGTTGTCTCAATTACTGTTAAATTTTATTCATGTTAGACTGGGGAAGAATAAAAATAGAATGTGATTTGTTTCACAGCATAAACTTTATATATGCTGTAATTTAACAGTTTGGGGACAGAACTGAGTAGAACTTCATTAATATATTCTAGAGCCCTGCCTATTGAGCTCATTGCCAATGACAGAAGCAGCATCCCTTATTCATAAATCAGTTCTGAAAAAACAGAAAAAAAACCCCAACAAAAACAACAACAACCCCCCCCCACAGTATAGTTCTGTGACATGATCATAGAAATTCTCACTAGTTTTCATTGTGATATGTGTGTTCACATCAACCTTTTTGGTTGATTATTGGAAATAACCATCATTAGTGCACTGCAGAAGTTAAAACAGGGCCTCATATAATAAATATGGGAAATGAACAACATTCCCTAGTAATCACATTAGCACAAAAACCCCTTTGTCTCACCTGTCAGGCACTCTTTGGAAAAGCCCATATTATAGATTTTTATTTAATAATAGAATAATTTGGGTTGGAAGTGACCTTTAAGATCAAGTACAACTGTTAACCTAATACTGCCAAGTGCACCATAAACCATGTCCCTCAGTGTTGCATCTACACATCTTTTAAACACCTCCAGGGATGGTGATTCCACCCCTTACCCAGGCAGCCTGTTCCAATACCTGACAACCCTTTTAGTGAAGAAATTGTTCCTAATACCCAATCTAAATCTTCCCTGGCACGGCTTGAGGCCGTTTGCTCTTGTCCTATCATTTGTTACTTGGGAGAAAAGACCCACACCCATCCTCATACAATCTCCTTTCAGGTACCTGTAGAGACCAATAAGGTCCCCCTTGAGCCTCCTTTTCTCCAGGCTAAACAACTCCAATTCTCTCAGCCCTCATAAGACTTGTGCTCCAGACCCTTCACCAGCTTCATGGCCCTTCTTTTGACATACTCTTGCACTTAATAGCTCCCTTGTTGTGAGAGGCCCAAAATATCACTTCCCTACTCCTGCTGGTCACACTATTTCTGACACAAACCAGGATGTCATTGGCCTTCTTGTCCACCTGGGCACAAGCTGGCTCATGTTCAGCGCCCTCATAAGACTTGTGCTCCAGACCCTTCACCAGCTTCATGGCCCTTCTTTTGACATACTCTTGCACTTAATAGCTCCCTTGTTGTGAGAGGCCCAAAATATCACTTCCCTACTCCTGCTGGTCACACTATTTCTGACACAAACCAGGATGTCATTGGCCTTCTTGTCCACCTGGGCACAAGCTGGCTCATGTTCAGCAGCTATGACCCAGGCACAGGACCCAGCACTTCATGTTGTTCAGCCCTATACAGTTGACCTTGGAGCATTGATCCAACCTGTGCTCTGCAGAGCCTCAAGGAAGTCAATAGTCCCACCCAACTTGGCATTGTCTGCAATCTTACTGAGGGTGTATTCAACCCCCTTGTCCAGATCATCGATAAAGATATTAAACAGAATTTGCCTCAATACTAAGCCCTGATGAACAGCACTTGTAACCAACTGCCAAGGGGATTTAACTCCATTCACCACTACTCTTTGGACTTGGCAGACAGTATTTACCCAGCAAAGAGGGCATCCGTCCAAGCCGTGAGCAGCCAGGTTCTCCAGAAGAATGCTGTGGGAAATGGTGTCAAAGGATTTGCTAAAGTCCAGGTAGGCAACATTCACAGCTTTCCCCTCATCCACTAAACAGTCACTTTATCATAGAAAGAGATCAGGTTAGTCAAGCAGAACCTGCTTTTCATGAACCCATACTGACGAGGCCTGATCACATTGTTATCCTGTACATGCTGCATGATGGCACTTAAAATTTTCTGCTCCATAACCTTCCCCAGCACCAAGGTTAGACTGACAGGCCTGTAGTTCCCCGAGTCCTCCTTCCAGCCCTTCTTATAGGTGAGCTATATCTGCTAACCCCCAGCCAACCTCCCTGGTTAGCCAGGACTGCTGATAAATTATTGAAAGTGCCTCAGTGAGCATTTCCACCAGCTCCCTCAGTACCCTTAGGTGGATCCCATCTGGCACCATAGACCTGTGGGTGCCTGAGTGGTTGCTGACCATTTCCCCTTGGATTATAGGGACTTCATTCTGCTCCCCATCCTTGTCTTCCAGCCCAGGGATGGGGTAGCAGGAGAACAATTGGTCTTCCTATCAAAGACTGTGGCAAAGAAGGCATTAAGTACCTCAACCTTTTCCTCACCCTTTGTCACTATTTTTCCCCCTGCATCCAATAAAGGTCAGAGATTCTCCTTAGCCTTCCTTTTGTTGCTCATGTACTGATAAAAACATTTTTTATTGTCTTTTGTATCAGTAGCCAGATTAAGTTCTAGTTGGGCTTAATCTCACAACATCTTTGTAGTCCTCCTGAGTTGCCTGTCCCTTCTTCCAAAGTCATGGCTGGTGTCAGCCAACATGGTTTCACTAA
>NW_009922396.1:0-28291 GCF_000696875.1 Nestor notabilis
TGATAGAGGATCCTCTTTTAGCCCATTTACTGTATATCACCTTGTGGATGTGGTGTGTTCTTACATCTGTTCTCTGCTTAACAGTTTTAAAGAAACAAGGAGAAAGTAAACTGGAACAAATCAGTGTTTTTGTTAAGGAAGCATTGAGAGACCAGCTTATTTTTGCAGCCCTTTCAGGCTGGGAACTTTACAAAGCAAAACACGGCTTCTGCTCTTGAAAATATACAATCTAAATATGACATGAAATATGCGAGAGGACGAGAATAAACTGTACAGTCAGGAGAGAGTAAAAAGCAGTTTGCAGTTACTGTCTAGATTTGAATGTTTATTTTCTCTAATGAGAGAGAGGTTCTGTTTAGGACATGCAGAAGAAAAGACAAAAGGTGAAGAGGACGACATTGGTAGTGTCTGGATTGAAGTTCAGGGGATGTGTGAGTGTGAGCACAGATGTGTGATAATAATGACAGTGATTTTGTGTGTCCTGCAAGCTAAGCCAGCAATATTTTAAAGCACCTCTAAATATAAGAGAAGCTGTAATGTCTTGTAAAATATATTATTTTAAAATAAAGTTCTAGATTGGAAACATTGCAGTAAATAATTGTATGTAATCGTTTTAGATGTGTGATATCTCTGTATATGGCGTTTTCTTTTTTAAAACAACCAAAAAATCATGGACAAAAACCCTCACACCACCGGAGCTTTGGATGTCATTGAAGGCAACTTTTCTCTTTCTTGTTCAGTTTATTTTGTTCTGAGGTTTGGAAGACCTTTTCCAGGGAAGTAAGTGTAAAGTTTTCCTTGTGAATGTTGGCAAATGCAGCTGAAAGGATCCTCTGAAGTTTGATGTTTTCAGATAAAACTCTAAAACCTCAGTGGTGGCAAACAACTTTTCAAATGCAGCTTTATGTGATGAGACTGTCCAGAGCAGAAGAGTGGTTCCTTTGCTTCAAGTTTCTGTTCATCATCTCTTCATCTTAGAGAGAAAATGAAATTACCAAGGCTGGCCACTGTCCCTTCCTGTAGTCAGAGCCCTTTAGGCAAGTGGCACTGTCAGTAATGCTTTATCTGGAAACTCAGTGCTCTTCCGTCCTTGCAAAGACCTGAGGGAGGAAGAGTTCTATGTTCTATTGAACAGCAGGTGATGGTTGTTAAAGACACAGAAATGGTCTGTCCACTGTCTGAGACAGAGTCTTGGCTTTGGGAAACCTTCTGTTGTGAGTAGCACATCTGAAGGCAGGCGGGCAGGTTTCCTTCCCTTTAAGCTGAGGCATTTTCACAAAGGTGCTAGGTGCTGCGCTGTTAATTTCCAGTTGTATGTCTCTCTTTTTGTAATAGTAATCAGTTCATTTTAAAAAAACAAAAAAACAGAAACCACCTGTGTTTATTCTTGGAGATATTTCACAGCAGAAGTTAAATATTTTGGGGATTATATATCTAACTTGAGCAACTCGGATGTTTTAACTAATGACAGGTATTTTGGTGCAAATCAAATTTTTCCTTCCCAGGGTTTCACCTGGATATTGAAGGAAAGATTGTGTGGTTTTCAGCTGCTCCCTGAGCAGAAGAGAACACTTAGTAATGTATTGGGTTTTGAAATAATAGAGCATTCTGAAGAAGATTGTTATGAAGCACAATGGTGCCTGTGAATCAGACTGAACAGGTGAAAAGATACTGTGTAGTTCTGCACCGAGCTTTTCAATTAAAATTCAAGGATTAGCTAAATGTCATCTTTAAAACATCAATAGGCTATCTGAGCAGAAGGGAGTAGGAAAATGCACTTGTACATCATTAGATCATGGATGTGGTACGGAATCAGAGTTGAGTCCATCTTTGAAGTATTTCTCTTTTTAACTGGTAACGGAAGTGCTTAATACTGTTCTGTTTCAGATCACTTCTTATTCTTAAGCATCATTTGCTCATGCTTTCTTATATTGTACTTGGCTGATACGTCTGGTGGAATTCCTTAGGAATTACTGTGCTACATTAATCACAAAGTGTTTATGCTTTGTCTGCATCAGTTTGCAGGTCAGGCCTCATTCTTTGCTGACTTCCTGAAATAATTCAAGGAAATTTCTTGAATGATGGAAGTCAGATGATGTGAAGACTTTTGAAGGATAGCATAAGGAGAATAGTGGTCCTTCAGAAGAATACTGTTCAAGTTTCCAGATGTAACTCAGATTCGTGGGTTATTGCGAGTGTTCCTATGAGCTAGTGTCACCTTTAAAATGAAAGTGCTTTTAACTTTTTAGTAGTACTTTCCCCTACCTACTTCCTCCATAATTGCTAATTTACAGGGAATAAAGCACATGAGCTCTCTCATAGTTTTTTGGTTTGTTCTTTTTTTGTGTCCTTAACATTAAAAGGGCCTCTCCTCGCAGAACATGGTTTTTTGGTTTGGGTTTTTTTTTTTTGGTGGTTTTTTTTTTGTTTTGTTTTTGTTTTTTACAGTATTCTTGCATTGTATAATGCAAATTGAGTCCATAGAACAGCTGCTCTATTTAAAACCTCAGTAGCAGAGTGGGCACATTCATAATCAGATAATTACTAGGGCTCCATCTTTTTTTCTTTTCTCTTTTTTCCTTTGAAATTTGTTTGACTGACTCATGTGTCTTAATAGCTTAATAGTAATTATAATAAAGGTGGTTTGTGCTCTACTGAAATAGTGTCTAGATATTTAGGGGGGTGGAGGAAGAAGCTCGGGGCTATGATCTAACTGTATTGGGTTTTGGAGTTTAGTATACTAAGAAAGAAATACACATGCTTTCTTTACCATTTGTTTTAAAAGGGTGTATGTGTGCACCAGCCTGGAGCTGTAGAAGCAGCCTCAGAGTTTTATTTATTCTTTGGTGTCTCCATCAATAATGTAAAATCAGTTATAAAGCAAAGCATTAGTGATGCATCCATGTTTTAAGAATGTATTTTTGCATTTAATTTTCTAATTTTAGTAGGCCTTGGCAGTGTATTGTATGCTGAATGTGTTTAATGTAAAAAATACTAAGTGAAAGACTGCTGTTGTGCTGTACCTGCACATGCAGAGGCACTTGTCACTGCCTTATATCTGAAGGATTAACTACAGGTCGTACTAATGTAACGTCGATTCCCTGTATTTCTCTTGTTCACACAAAGGAACTTTGAAGGTAAACTAGGCGTTAAGGAAGACTGATGTCACTTCTCTTTAGTTACTTGGACAAAATATCTAAAGCTCTTTTCTGGATGTCTTTTTGCTTATCACAAAGGAATCACTTCCCAGCATTTGTTCTTAAGATTGTACTTTATTACAAGATCAGACTAGGGTTTTTTGTTAGCTAAGTGATGTAGTTCTAAGGAAGTCACCATTTATATCTCAGCAGAGCTTGAAGGAAGGGTTCATCATAATCTTCAGTACGAATGACAATTAAAATACAGGTGTAATATGTCCTTCTTACCTGAGGTGGTAATATAACCGCAGGTAAGAAGTGAAGGGATAGAAGCTGTTGGCTGAGAAACAGAATAGTAGATAAGTTGACTGAAATTTAGAGAGTGGAGAGGTGCTGGCACAGGGTGCCCAGAGAAGCTGTGGCTGCCCCATCCCTGGCAGTGTTCAAGGCCAGGTTGGACACAGGGGCTTGGAGCAACCTGCTCTAGTGGAAGGTGTCCCTGCCCATGGCAGGGGTTGGAACTGGATGAGCTTTAAGGTCCCCTCCAACACAAACCAGTCTGGGATTCTAGGTTACTAAATGTGTATCGATTTACATCAGGAAGGAGGAACTTCTATGTTAAAAGATAAATTTCTTGCAGTTTTGCCATAGTTACTTACAGGGGTTTTTGTAAGCTGTACCTCCCATCAGCACTATTGTTGTTCCCATAGCATCTATTAAATAGTCCTTACAATCTCTTGAGAAAGGTATCCTCTTATTCCAGTTTGTACTTAGTGTTTTGACATAATCTGCTGAGTGATCTGCATATCCTAAAATGTGAGGAAGTAAGCAGTATTTTCTTTTTAAATTTCTTTTAAATTAATATTTGTGGTCTTAAATGAATTAATTTTAATAATTGTGGTTGCAGGGTAATAACTTTTCACTTAACTGTTAAGCTTGATATTTCCTGAAAGAGCTGTTGATACTGGCTATAACTGCATAGCTAAATTAAATTCTAGACTTGATTTCCACTCTTTTTAGTACCCTGCTGTTACTTTGGGCAAATAAGAAATTGCATTAATCTGTGTACTGGCTGCTAAAAAGAGCATAAGTAACTATAAGGGAAGTGGATAAGTAGCCCTTGTAAGTAATGGCTGCATTCTGAAAAGCTTGTGTTTCCATGTTGAAAACGTTTATTGTAAGTAAAACTGTATGAAACACATAAAATGGGATTCTTCTAGCTGGTTCTAAAATGAAGCTAAAGGAGACGATTGTATTGCAATACTAAATGCTGTTCTGAATACTAGCTTAGTTAAACTGCTATTTTTTGTTTCATTTAATAAACTAATATTAGATTGCTGAGACAATTCTGTCAGCATTGCAGAGTGCCATCTTCCCTTTCTGCTAATACTGAAGTTCAGTTGTACCCTCTTACCTTAAATAGAACAATGGAGATCTCGGGGAAGAGGAGGAGACAATGGAGAACAAGCTCACTTCCAATTATTTGCCAGTCAGTCATTAAACAGCATTAATGTTTAACAAAGAGCAGTTGCTCATTATTCAGATGAAGACTGGAAGTGTAGCCAAGATGAGCTATGAGTGTTTCTCACTGGCTTTAGGAGCGTTTTCAACTTCATGAATGATCATTCATATTTTTTTGTGAAAGAAGAGGGAGACAGTGACCAATATAACTCTACCAAATGGAGTGGTTCCTCTTTGAGAAGGATGTTATTCATGCCTCTGTCATGGTCCTTTACATACTGTTCCATGCCTGGCTTTGCGTCAGTACTTCTTTGGTATTTAACAATTGTTGGGTGGGTTTTGATACATTAAGATTCTTTATTTCACATAAGTTTATTTTTTTTCCCTGAGGTACCATCAGTTCCACAGCAAGTGCACTCTTCTGCACTCTGCATTTTTAGTATCTTTAGGCATTACTGTGGTATGAAACAGACAAAGTAAATCACAAATCAGAACAACACTGGCTGGGGAAATAACTAGTGACGAATTTGAGTGTAGACAAAACATCCACGTGTAACTCTTGCACCCAGATACCAATTCAACTAAATGATATATGCTTATGAGATAATTTCATACAGAAGGATGCTTTTCTTTTAAAAGTATAGATCTGAAAGAGGGAGTATCAGGTGGAAACGCCAAAAATGTGTTACACGGAGTAATCGGCTGCTCTGTGGTCATTTCTGGTTTGTCTGTGAGGTTGTGAAAATTGTGGTGGTTGTGGCAGTGTTCTGTGTGCTTTAGTGGTTAGGATACTTAGGAGATTTGGAAGAAGCAAGCCTGTCTTACAGTTATACTGCTAGGGCTTGGACTTTGTTTAATAAATATACGATAAGTTATGTATAATAAAGCCCAGCATTGTATCAGTACCAGATTTGCTACTAGCTTTTTTTTGTACTGGGGCATTTCTTTTCTATGTAGAAATTGCAGATGATGAGTAGTGGCAATTCTGCTGTGTGTATAGACTTGGAAATTCCCTTTAGGGCAGAAGACTTCTCTAGGAGCAGCCTGCCTTCAAGGCATCTGAGAGGAACTGCAGGTATTCCTCCTGCAGCATTGCTTTTATGATAATTTAACAACAGCTAGGCTTCGTTTTTATACTACATTCTGTTCCCTCCTTCCATTTCCTGATAACTTTCTGAGGGTGGCTTGAAGAACAGCTTTGCTTCTCGTCAGAGGATGCCCAGCCTGCAGGAACTCAGTTTCCAACTGGCATGATGTCAGGTTTCGTTCCGAGGTCATCTTACAAAAGCCTGAAACCCTGAACTCCTTTTTGGGTGTCCAAACCAAGATGGTCTCTGATCAGGGGTCTTACCAGCAAAATTGAGTGAATTGTGACAAAATCTCTCTCTAAACCATTGTGTGCAGAAGAACTAGTGTTACCGGTTGGAGATGAAGCACTGGTTTTAGTAAAGAGATGTTCTTCCATCAGTAACTGTCTGTCCTTTGAATCTGAGTGGTCAGTGAAGGATTGCAAAGCTTAAAGTTCTGCTTCTTTTGTTGCAGAGCATCCTAAAAACATGTGTGGAGTTTGTGAGGGGAATAAACTGTGTGTGTTTTGGATGAGGGTTGAGAAACTACTCAGTAATTTTCCTATGTATTTTTGAATAACCTGTAGTGCCAAGTTCCTTGTTCTTGGTGCTTATATATTGACAGACAGTTACAAAGCAGGAAGTCACAATGGCCCTTCATTTCCATTTTGGTTCTTCCTCCCTTGGGATAGCATATTGTTTTTTGCTTCCTATTGAGAAAACTGTGTTCCATAGATGAGATTTTTAGGAAAATTAAAATATAAATATTTGTGTGTTTTTTCCTGTTGGGGCTTCAGTAAATGCTGCCACTTGTGTGGCAGCACTTGTGTCAATCCTGAGCGTTCAGGAAGAGTTGCTTCCTCAAGGATGTGCTGTAGTCTAAGGAAGTAGTGGGTCTCAGGTTGTCGGAGATGTGGGGAGCATCCCTCTATGAAAAATTCAGAAATGGATTTACCTCTTTTTCTTTCTTTCCCCCCCCCCCCCCGAAGGTAATTGTTCTGAACCAGTTTTTTAACATCTCATGTTATCAAATTTTTTGATTAAAATTCATAAGTATTTGTAACACTCAAAGCTTTCTCAGGGAGAAGTTAAGAAAGATGGCTCATTAAAACAGATTAACATTCAGTCTTGTGACACCTTTGGGGAAGGGTGAGGGAAAGATTCTACATATTTGGTTCCAAAATGATAAAACTTAATACTCTTTGGAGTGGTGATGTTACTTTACTGCAGTTTCTGAAGCATACAGAATTAAACATCACTGGATGTAGTTTGTGTAATGATTTAAATTCTAATCTTGAGATTGTGTAACTTCATGATAAACAGCCATAAACTGGCTTCAGTTTCTCTTCTCTTCTGTACGAGCATCTCGTATCTCTGTGAATTAATTTTAATTTCTTGCTGCTGAAAACATTTAAGTGTTGTGCCTTGTGTCATTTTTTCATAGCACTATGAAGTAGTATTTTTATAATGTGTACTGGTTTTGCTAGTGGGTGTTTTAGCTTTTCATAGCTTGTACATGCAGACACTGTTAAGTTCTCGTAGTTAAAAGATTTGCAATGTGTACCATTTGTTTTGAACTCATAACGGTGACTGTGGGGAGCTTTATACTCTACGTGCTGCTACTGAAAATCAGTTTATGTGGAAGCTGAACCATGTAGTACTTGCCACCTGCTGCAGCGCAGTTTGGTCAGGGAATTTCTTTTTGTTGGTATTGACAAATGAATGTTAACTTGTGGCCTCTTGCAGGGACTTCAAATGTTCATGAGCATTGTAGGCACAGTGCTTAAGGACATGGTTTAGAGGTGGACTTGACAGTGCTGGGTTAATGGTTGGACTTGGTGATCTTAAAGGTCTTTTCCAACCTAAATGATGCTGTAAACCAGGATTTTCCCTGGTCTGGGGAAAACACACTTTTTTTTACTGTCATTCATTCTTAAGCAACAGGACAAATCTGTCTCTGTTCACCCTTGCTCTTTCCCCAAAATCCTCTTCCTGTGAAAGTGCACAGGATGCAATTACTGGAAGTGTGTGAGGGGGGCAGGGCTGGTCTGTCAAAATACTTTTTAACATGGAGATTATTTTTTTATAGCTATATGTTTTAAGTAAACTTTACTGATGCTGACTTAATGTTGATAGAAGCATAAATACAAAGAAAGAAAAGGTATAAAATGCATCATTTTAAGGTCTGGTACAGAAGTTATTTTTGCTCATACTTTGGTTTACATCACAACTTGAAGGTTGCCTAGATTACCAGATCCACTTGTGAATTATTGATGAGTATAATTGTACTGGTAATGAAGTAGTATTTCATGTTGTATAAATGTAGAGTCACAGAATTGCCAGCGATGTTAGGAATAATTCTGTAGAATCCATGACACTCTTTTGTACCTTCTGTCTCATTGCTCTTGGCCACCCCTCAATGTGCTATCTGTCATCCTCCCTCAGAGCTGAGGCTGTGCTGCTCACTGCAGTGATGTGGGAGGGCTGGGTCCGTTGTAAAGCACCAGACAAGAAAATGGACATGAATTTTGTAGAGTCAGTTGTGCTCATACAGAGGATCCTGCATCTGAGAGATGAGGAAAAGCGAGGCAGAAAACCTAGTGCCCAGCACTGTGGTTCCAAAGCTACCACTACAGGATAGAATCCTGTAAATCCCGTGTCCCTCTTCAGTCATTACTGTAGGTAACTCTGTATATAGGACACAAGTTGTGGGTTGGTGTGGGGGTTTTGTGGTTGTGTTCGGTTTGCCCCTGTTTTTTAACTGGAAATCCAATAACTTCACTTGCAAGTATATGTGGAACTTCCCACAAGCAACTGACCAAGGTTTTCTGGTTTGAGTTACTAAAAAAATGTGATGCGATGCACGATGCAGTTTCTTCTCCAAATGTATTTTTTTCAGCATGTTGCATATGGGGACAATCATTCTTTGAATACATTTATTTTATTTGAGAAATCAACACATCTTTGGTCTTTTTTTAAGCACCCAATTAAAAAAAAAACCTGTCGAAATCAGCCTTCAAGAAGCATTAAGATTGAAATTGTTGATCTTTTTAGAAAGGCTGGTTTGAGAAAGGTCATTCATGAACACTTCAGGCGAGAGCGAGTCCTCAGTGGTGATTATGTGTACAGGATGGAGGGCTAAATCCCAGAAAACAGTGACGTGGGGAAGCCTGCAGAGGCTACGCAGATGATCAGCTGCTAATAGGTGCCTCTTGTGACACTGGCTAAGAAGGCTGATGCGTATGTTGAGGTTTGTTCAGGATGTGGGTGCTTGTTGGCTTTTACAGGGCATTAAGAGAATTAGAGCTTTAGTATGTTGTGGTGGGGTCATCGTTGAAAATGTTTTTAAATGCCCAAGAAAGTGTTGAGTTTGTAAATATAGAGAATATGTCCCTGGTAGGAAATTCTAGAAGCCCAGCCTATTTCTCAGCCTCTTCGCTTCCTTCCTTTCTCTCTTTCCCCCTTTAAAAACCCAGCCAAATAAATTAAGCCTCAACAGCCCAAAACCAGTGCCTCTGTCAGAATTTATCTAGGGGATCCCTTAATGCATCACTCTGCAAATAGAAGTTTACTTCCATTTGTCTTCTTGCCTTTGGGACTTAAACTGGAAGCAAAGTATGAGTTTTAATGAGCTGTTAGAGTTATCTTTATGGAATCACAGAATGGATGAGGTTGGAAGGGACATGTGGAGTACATCTTGTCCAACCCCCAAGTTAAGCAAGGCTGAAGAATGAGAGACTCCAGAACCACTCTGGGCAAACTGTGCTAGTGCTTGATCACCCTCAGAGTAAGAAGTGTTTCATCACGGTAGATGGACCCTCCTGTGTTTCAGTTTATGCCTCTTGGCTCTTGTCCTGTCACTGAGCACTGTTGAAAAGAGCCTGGCTCCATTGTCTTTGCACCTTCCCTTCAGGTGCTGATAATAGCTCCTGTGAGCCTTACTTCTCTAGGCTAACAGTCCCAGCTCTCTCAGCCTGTCCTCATACAAGAGGTGCTCCAGTCCCTTCTCCGTCTTTGTGGCCCTTTTCTGGACTCTCTCCCAGTATGTCCATGTCTCTCTTGTACTGGGGAGCCTGGAACTGGAGGCAGGGCTGAGTAGAAGGGAAGGACCACCTCCATCAGTTTGGGAACGCTGCTCCTAATGCAGCCCTGGATACCAGGAAACCAGTGTGTCTTGCCCACTCTGTACAAGTGTGCTTATACCCTGATTTAAATGTGGATGTGTGAGATTAGGCTCTGAATCAGCTTGAAGTGATGCTTGATGCTGGTGTTTCTAATTGAAATTCCTCTTGCTCTTTTATACAGATCAGATGATAGCACAGCCCATTCCAGCTTTGTCTTCTGTAAAAACACTTATGTTTCATCATCCAGATCAGTAATGACAGTAGGAATTGGTAATGAAATTAGAAGTAATCCAGCGAAAGAAAGATGGGCTTTTATGGGCCTCCTGTTCTAGCTGTAGGATGCTATTCTCAAATGCTACCTAGGTACCTATAATTATACCATCCTGAGCTCAGGTTGACCTGACAGTTTACCTGTGTAACATCCATGCTGGGTATATAAAACACCATTCCCTGTCAGTGTTGCTGGTTGTTTCTGCTGAGCTTCAAATCTCCTTTTTCATTTTTTTCTTTTAAATTGCTCTTTTTTTGTAGTTCAGTTATAGCTGTTTCTTACTGTCACATGAGATACGGTACCTGACTGTGAGAGTGGTTCCAATCTGTTTTGTCTGAGACTGTTCTAGCTAAGAGGCAAAAGGAAAAGCTTCTTATAATGCATCTCATCTGTAACTGCCCACGTTAATTCTTCCTTTCTGTTCAGTGCCATCTTGAGCAGACCAGCTGTATATCAGTGATGAGGAAGCAAAGACCAACCGTTTTTCTTCCTTTGCCTTGAAACAGATTGGAAGTGCTGCTGCAGTCAGTGGTCATCAATCAGCTTGTTGTGTGCTCAGGTTTGGGGCTCAAACCTTGTTCTGTCCTCTGATTTATTTTTTTCTTTGTTGCCCTTCCACTATAAAGTGTTCTAAAATGATGATGGATGTGCAGGTACAGGCTGGATGTGTCTGTATGCCCTGAGCGCAAACAGTTGCATCTTCCCTTTCTGTGTAACTCACATATTTGTGTTGGAAGCTGAGCAGTATCCTTTAAGCCAATTACTCTATCACAGAAGGGCACTGGAGTTAGAGGAGTTGGATCATGATGACTTCCTGTTCTGATGTTGCCTCAACTTGTGTAATTATTGTTGTGACAATACAGTTATATCTTAATGAGCTGTGCTCTTGAAGTTTCCTTAGGTTTGTGAAGAAGTGTTTGTTACACCATGGCAAAGATGTGAAAGACAAATTCCCCAAGAAAACGCATACTTCATGACAAGCAAGTGTTGGTGTTCTTAAAAGTTCCTGTGTCCCTTCTGCCTACTGATAAGATTTAAATAACTTGCAATGTGTAAGATCAGTTGGTGGTGTAACAACTAGTTGTTTGTATTGGACAGATAACTTTAGTTTATGAGTATATATACACATACACACATACACTTTTCTGTATACAGTTTGCTGATCACTACTTCATTTGTCAGAAAGTTACAGAAGAGCCAAGCTGAAAATATGTAGATGATTGTAATGAAGTAATTTTATGTTACCATGGTTTGGGAAGGATTTGAAGCAGATGATGATGCTATTAGCTCAGGGGATTGGGGTTTTTATGCTAATAGAAGGTAACTATATTGTTCATTCTAGAATAATTAGTCTGATATGGTAGGAGAGTGTCTTGAATCACTGAGCACACCTGTTAATAGAATTCTTTTATTCAGGTGCTCTTACATACATAGCAGTGCTTTGGTTTTACATACTTATAAATGCTTCAAGCTTCACTACATAATTTTGGTTGCACCGAAGTCCAGTTTTCTTTGTCCTCTTTTGTGTAAGTAGATTTGCTTAAATACCCGTCATAAAGTGAGTGTTCAGTTGTATCAGTTTTTTGGCTTTCTGAAAATTATGGCTGAATATGAACCATATTTTGCTTGTAAGTAGGTTAAAGTGATAGTAAACCAGCTAGTAAACCATGGGGATGGATGGCATTGTAAAACTGTTTCATGATAGTAAATATTTGATTTTTCAAGATATCTTTTATGTCCTGATACCACATTATTTAAAGAGACTGTCAGTAGGACTTTATACTAAGCCTGCCAAGCAGCTGCCAAGTGCGGATAGCCAACATTTACATTCAGTGTTGTGTGATGGTAGCTGTGACATGATTCCAATTAAAAGCTTGGTCTGCGCACTGCAGATGTCTTCTGAATATTAATGTGTACTACAGACAGAGCAGATGGAATGTCTTTAAAATACAATGCAGAGAATGTAAAATTAAGGTTGGGTTTGTGGTGGAAACTGAGAGGCAGTCAAAATTAATCTTTTTTTGTTGTTTTTCATTGCTAAACCACAAGAATATCTGTGTTCAGGCATCATCTGATGTATAGCCATCATCTTTCTTTACATAGAGGAGGATCTCAATTCTTCATTATGCATCCAAGTCAAAATGCAGGATTATGCCTCAGAGAAGTTGTCATAAGTGCCAGATGTACCTAGAAAAATATTAGGAGCACAAGCAACATTTGCTGTGCCTTTAAAATATGCCTCTGCCTAAAGGATAAAAATAAGGCAGTAGGTAACAGTTGAAATGTAGGATGTCCATGAGTTACTTGAGTTGTTCATTGAGAGAGACTGTGTAAAAGTATATATAGGTGTGTGTATTCAATTGGGATTTAAAGATATGTGAGATGTGTTAGGAAAAGTTCATCCTGGGTAGGAGGAGTAGTATAAAACAGAGAAGTGAAGAGCATGACAAGACCATCGGTGGTGCACTGCAGTGGAGCGTGTTGCAAACCCAAAGCCAGCTGTCACAAAAGAGCAGCAATCCAGCTGTGAAAATGTGTGGGTTAATTACCTAAGCATTTACCGTGCTTCTATGGCAGGCCTTGAGCTATGGAGTAAAGCCTTGATAGTAGGAATATATTGAAAGCCTTGGAAATAACAGGGTATTGGTGGTATTGAAACAGAAGGTAGAAGGGTTTTGGTGTGAGTGGCAATTGTAATTTTCCTCTTTGCTGCTGCAGTGGTTTAAAATCTAGACCATGGTGAGACTGAGCGCAGAGAGCCTGGGGGAGGACAGCAGTGAGGGGTGAGGAAGAGCAGTGTCTGGACCTCACTCACGCTGGTTTAGATGATGATGTCCCACACCAGATGTGTGGGTGCCATTTCCCTGAGGGAGGAGTGTAGAAGTTGCCTGGTGAATCAGACTTGTCTGGCATGAGAGGCCTTCAGTGGGTTGTTGCTCTCATTAAAGTTTTCATAATGTTTAATGCATTCAGTTGTTGAGGATAATGGTGGGACTTATAATTAAGCTTCTGAAAATGGAAAAGCCAAGTCATTTGGCTAATTTCAGTGGCGGGTCAGGCGTGACTTAGACTGTGCTCTTTGGGGCAGTGATTTGCCTACCTTAGACCTACACGTAGCTCTGTGCTGGGGTAGAATGTAAATTTAATAATAGTGAAATGTGTAAGAATTTCTCTCTGTTTCATGTGCCTTTTTTGTTCTGGCTTTATTTGCATTACACGGACCTGTGTACAGCTCATTAATCTGCGGAAAGAGATTTATGCAAGAGGCACAGTTGGAAATCATAAAACCAGAGTAGCTTACTAGTCATAAGAAATTATCTCCAGGATTTCCAAGTATGTGTGGTGAACCTCAGCTTTGCAAAGAAGTCAAAAGAGGTTGAAATGTTATTAATCTGTAACATAGAGCGATGGTTTTGCACCTTATGACCAATCAAAGGATAGAAATGTGGTCAAAAATCTTTAGTGTTTGATGTTCTAAAAGATATGAAGATGTGAAGTTCAACCTCCTAAGTGTTTTAGAAATCAAAGCTGTAGTAAAAAATGAGTTGAAATACAAAAGTGTTGCTTTAAAAGAACTCTACTTGTCAAACGTTGCTTCAGACAGCACTTCTGAAGCTTCTACCCAAAAGATTTCAATCAAAATAAGTCTTCATTACATTTCAGAGATCTTAAATACCCTGAAGTATCAATCCTCCCACCTCATATGTCTATGATTTCTGGTGGGACGGGAGCCTGGTAAATAAAGAGGTGATGTTTGAAAGCAGGACTGGAGAGATAGAGGGGAAGAATCAAGAGGCTTAGAAGAAGAGGCTGCACCTAGACATGAGGGTCACCTGCCCATGTTTCTTGCCGATTTGGAAATGCCTCATGGTTCCCTAGATAAGATGCAACTATCTTATCCTGTATGAAGCATTTATTTTAAGGAAACTTGCAGCTATTTCTCCTTGATGTGATGCTTCTGCTACTCTGGAGTCTTATACTGCTCTTGACCCTTTCTGGCTTTTTTCATTGTCAGAGAATCCCTGTGAAAGTCACTTCCAAATATGTGTAGGATCTTTACTTTTTATCATCTACTTAATGTTGGATTTGAAAGCCTAATGTCATTCCGCCTCTTGAAGCTTTTGTGATATTACCAATGTGGCTCCTTTGCTTCCCTATCTCTGAAATGCCTTCCTCTTCAAGCTTGCCTCTAAAGGCCAAGCAGACTTCCCTTCTTCGCTTACTGTACCTTGCTTTGCCGTACCCTCCAGTGTTTTGCCTCCTCTGACAATACTTTGAAGATTTGTCAGTTGCTTCTTAACTCTCCTCGTGCTTTGCAGCATCCTTCCTTTTCTGTGCAGTGTATAATGTAGCCGTTCTAATCCTTAAAAAAAATTCCCAGCTCTTTCATTTCAGTCCCTGACAATCTCCATTGTTGTAGTATCAGCATACAGTTATATCTTTAATCACTGTGAAATGTGTCCTTGCAGCTGAGATTGTACCTCAGCACTGGGAATTTGTCTAATTTCATGTCTGTACAGCAAGTACGTAGTTTGTTTCTATCTCTTTGATCTTCATGATATAGATCACTCATAAAAAAATCAGAGCAGCAAAAAAAGTGCTGTGTTTGGCTCGGAGACATGTCAGCAAGAAATAGGAGAGGGCTGTGTGGTCATGCCATTGCAGTGTCAGATAATACGGGTGCTGCTGATAGGTATTCGTCCTCCTGCGCGTAGGCTTCAGTCAGGCTGCATTAACTCCTGAATTCCGAGAGCAGGGCTCATCACTTAACAGGGGCACAGTCCTTTTTTGTGTTGAATTAATACCTGCTGAGGAACGTGATCAAAATAATACCGTGTATGACTGTTCAAACTCGGTTGTAGGATGAGAATATTGAGATAGTGATACATTTTTGTGACGTGTCATTAAAATCAAACACACCTCTGAACATCTTAGTCAAGAAGTGCTTTTATAACCAGAGGTTCATCCAAATTTCTTTCAGAGAGTCCAGGAAAGGTTTGTTTTTTTTGACTTTTATCAGCTGTTTAAAGTCTGTCCATTCCAGAGTGTGTATTAATTTTTCTTGTCTTTCAAAAACAAATAAAAACCAACCCAAAATAGCCCAACAGCTTTCGTAACTTCGTAAAACATTTTTTTAAACCAACATGGATGCCTTGCTTGTTGACTCAACATTCTCCTTCAGAAGTAGTTACTACATTCTTTCTATCAGAGGGGCTCTAAAAACCTCTGGCAGCAAGGATGAGGCTACTTTGGGTTTATATTTTGTTATCTCTTGCTACTGATGAGAGTTATTTTTTAATGCTGGGAATGAAAAGGTATTTGCCTCTTTTCTGCAGCAGAGAGGAAAACAGTGTTTAATATTATTTTTTTTTTTTTTCTGTTTTCCAACCTAATAGATTTAAAAGCCTCCTTTAGGATAGTGTGTGTATACACGGGCAATTCTGGATCACGGTTTCCATTTTTCTGGCCCCCATTTTTATTTTATGTTCCATGCTCCATCTGTTTATCCTCTGAAACCTCTCTTCCTCCCTACTGTTCCCTGACCTTTTGTCTTCCACCTAATATCTGGCATGCTTCAGCTGACACCATCAGAATTTCTGCTGCCTGTCTCTAACCAGGATCTGAGTTTCCATCCTCTTCTGGGGGAGGGAATAGAAGGAGGAGAAAAAACATTGGTGCCTATAAAACACTCATCCCTTTCTGTCTGTTTTGCTTGTCTGAAGGAAACATTGACATGTGGACTGTTTGGTTCCACCGAAATTGAAGTAGTTTGTAGTCCCACTCATACTCCCTACCATATCAAGCAGAGATGTAGAAGGAGCATGTGGAATTTCCCACTGTTCAACAGGACATCCTGAAGGAAATAATGGATACAGAACTTACATTAGTAATGGACACAGGGAACCCCATTATTTTACTTATTTGTTCAGATTTGTGCTTATTAAAGTACGATGGCGTAACTGATGATGAAAGCCTTGTGTCTGCTATAGCATTACTTCCTAATTACTAGAAATCCTAACAAGCCAATACTCAAATCTGAGTTTTCTCACAGTTGTGATGGTTCATATTCATGTACGTCCGTTAACGTGTTGGTGTGTCGAAAAACAGTTTGACAGCTGTAGTCTAGCACTTCCTTATCGTAACTTGATACAACATTCCACAGAGACAGTCACGCCTCAGATTTATACTCCTCTCTGCTTCTGGTATTTCGGCTTTAATAGTTTATAGTGTCAACTCACATGTTGTTTGGATAATCTTAATTGACTGGTTAAATCAGAACAGTTTACATTCTGTTTCTCTTTTTGTCTCTGGTCACGTTTTGTGTCGTGATTTGATGGGAGAGTACTTTGGAAGTCACTGATTTGTTTTAATAAGGCTGGTATTTTATGCTTGTGCTCTTGGAACTCTGAGTACTGTTCTACTGAATTTGTGACCTACTATAAACTTTGCTCCATCTTTCATCAGGAAACCTTCAAAAAATTGTTGAGTTGATTAGAGTGTTATATGAGAGATCTGTATTACGTTTTTGTGTGCACAATAGCTTAACTTAGTCTCCTGCTAGAAATTGTGTCCAGTATCGGAAACAATCAGCATATGGAGACTTTTTTACCCCAGCTGTGATTAGAAAGTGTTCATGGGTCCAGTAAAAAGCACACTGCTTATGGAAGAAGAGAATTAAAGTTTTCAAGGTATCCAGTACAGGGTGGTAACATCCTGTGTTCTCATGTCATGCCTGGAATGCCAGTTTTTCGTTTGTCCCTGAATTTTTCCCCTGTGACCCTGAAATGATCTTTTGAGTTTTATTTATCCTTTCTGTAAGAATGTAATGTTCTTAGTACGTGTATAAGCAATAGCTGGGAGACTGGTTGTTGTAACTTCCCGTTCATTTCAAGCTTTAGTATCTTCTGTAACTGTACAATGTGTATTTCAACTCATTTTTTACTATGGCTTTGATTTCTAAGGCATTTAGAAGACTTAACCTCAGGAGCAGTGAAGAAATACCTTACACTTAACTTAGTAGTGTAACTTGTAAAAAGCTTGCTGCTATTTTTTACCAGCCACTTTTCAGTGCACTGGCAAAGAAGGGATCCATGTGCTGTAGAAAAAACATTCTTTTAGATCCGATTTGTGAAGTTGGAGAACATTTTTACTATCAAGTATTTAAGTAATCATCATCATAATATATATTTGTGGTCAGTGGTTCCCAGCATTACCACGTACCAGTGTCTGCTTCTGAAATTTATATCCTTAATTTTTCAAGTGAGAAAACTGGATGCATTGGAGCTACTAACAAGTGGTGGCATAGCTGCATGGTAGCAGTGCTGTCTGCTGTTAGATATAAGGTAAAATTGTGACTTTAGCCAACACAGTGTCCAGTAGTGATTAACTTATGCAAATGATTCAAATAATTTTTATTAAACAGAATGCCATACCTTTACTTTGAGGAAGAAAGGTTGTGCAGCCTTTTATTAGCAAACATGTGTGACTGGTATTTTTGCAGTTAGCTGATTAAAGGTAATATAAGATGGTTTTGCAATTGGGAAGCTGATCCCCTTTATAGCATTGTCTCTTCTTTGGGTGTTTGCGATATGTATGTGACATTCCTATAGATGTGTGTGTATATTCACACATTATGTATATTTGTGTATATATATATGCGTGTGTGTGTGAATGAATGGCCACTATTTTTGGTTGTTTTTCTTTCCCTGGTTGAGGAAAAGGAGAATGATGAGTGAGGCTAAGTGATACTTACACAAAGCTGATAACTACTTATTTAATAAGTATTTGGTTACTTACAGAGAACTGCCTGGTGCTACAAATTGCAATTAATAAAACATCCTACAGCCAGAAACCTATATTGTTTTTTCAAATCTGAAACAGTCCCTGTTTAGTGTTCCTGTCTAGTGCTTAATTCAGTCTGTCCCTCAGGACAGTATGGAAAATACACACTTGTTCGTCAGATATTCCTAATTTTTTGTGAGTAGTGGATTATTATCACTGTCCAGAGTCAGTTCTGGCAAAGCCATGGAACGCACAGCTTGAGCTGCCTTTCCACTGCAGAGTCACTTGCCCTTGGCTGCCAGGGAGGAAATTGGGCCCTTTTGGTCTCTTCTGGTACAATGGTTTAATTTACCTCTGTTTTTGTTGTGTTTATCCAGTTACTGGGTCTTGGCTCCCATGAGCCAAGTAGGAGCAGGGACTGTGCCAAAGGTATGAGACATTTTGAACTTGAATATTGCTGCACCTGAGGTTTTGCCATAATGGGGAGTTTGCAATGCAGTCACCTCGCAGCAAAATCTCTTAATCTCATTATAATTTCTGCAGTTAATATAAAACTGACCTTAAACACAGCCCATTGGTGTGCAGGAAGGAAATACTAAGTGTAGGTACAAACCCCCCAGATTATTCCCTGTTTCAAAGCAGCAGTTTCTTTTTGTTTTTGAAGATGTCAGACATTCTGAGTGGTAGCAGGTTGATGTGCTGGGTTCACTGTTACACAGCATAGGCAGAAGTGTGCTGTAATGTCTGGGCTGGTCCAAGAGGTTACTGTTGGTGTATCCATCACTATTGCTTTAAATTAACCACACTTTTAGTGTTCAGTCTAGGAAATGGGCTGGGTTAACTGTACATATTATTCCTTTCCGCCCCATCTAATCTGTTGGAATCTGTCCACAGACTAATCTAGGTGTATGTGGAACCTTCAGGAGTTGTTCTGTTGGCAGTCCTTGATGCCAAACTTTTCTCTGTGTACTTCTAGTGATAAAACACAAGGATGCCATAGGAGTGGCTATACTGTCTGTGTGACAGGGAAGATAGTTGTAAAGAGATCTTTTCACTGGTAAGCCAGAAGAAAATGCTAATCTTCCATAGTAGGAAATGTCAGATTTTATCTCTTTATCGTAAAAAGAGTCATCTTCTGACAACATACAAAAGTGAACCTGAAATTTTATACATGTTAAAACTGTCAGTGGTGTAAGAAAAGCAAGCTATCATCTTAATCTTAAAAGCTTTGTGGAGGCAGAATAATAGTGCTCTCTCAACTGTCCTTAAAAGGTTATGTTGTTTTCTTTTCCTCATTTTTACCAGTGTGGAAAACTTGATGCTGTTTTGATGACGCTGAACTCTGCTATGGGATAAAATAATCAAGATTCTAAAAGAAGCCCTGGTCTTTGGAAAGTGGATTTTTACTACGGTACTCAAAGTATGCCGGAGCTTTCTGTAGTATATTCATTCTGTTCAAAGACATTAAAACATTATTCTTAAACATGAGTAAGAAATGGGTGTAGTAGTCAAAAGATGGAGAAGAAAGTCTTCATGTGCAAGACTGAAATAAGCCACGTATTTGCTTACTAACGGTGTTAAAGTATCCAAATCAATATATGAAACTAGTTACACATTTGAAAATGTTATGACCTAGATGAGGTGCTTTTACTGCAAACTTATTAAATTGTTTTGAAGTTAGTATTTTTCTTGTAATAAATCACTGTAGCAGGAAATGAACTAGTTGCTTTTGGTCCTTAGTTCTTCAGTACCTTAGATCTGGCAAGCATCTGTCTGTGCCTCTAGATTAGTAGTTGTGAGTTTGTCTGTTTCTTAAGGTCTTGCTTGCCAACTTTGAGTAGTTACTCAGAACTAGCTCAATAAACTAGAGATAAGAATGAATGTAATGTGGCTAGGGAAGTTAAAATCTGGAGCAGTGTTCTGTTGCCACTGGTGGCCACAGGCAGTCCCACTTGGAAAAGAACAGGGCAAAATGTATGAACCTCTTCAGTTCAGTTTGTTGCATGAGTTTGTTGTTTGTTTAATAAACCAGAATGGAGCTCTGTTCCAAATGCTTGTCTCCCCTTAAGGAGACATAAACTTCTTGCATCCACAGTGTCCTTTGACAAGTGAATATATGCTGCCCTTCTTTGCAGGAAGGGTTGCTGCTGTCAGAAATTGCTTAAAGGTTTAAAAATAAAGTTTCTTGAGTTCTCGGGTTTATCATTCAGTGTTTTTGAGCCTCTTCAAGCTTGATGCATAAAACACATCAGTGTTACTTTTATAAGGATTATGGTGTATTATAGAAGTTTAGGTCTTGATCTAAGTTACAAAATCAAAATAATATTGCTTTTAACCCTTAGGTCCTTGTTAAGCTGAGCATTATCTCCTGGTTCATAGATTTGATTGAAAACTCTATGGAGTTAGCCTGATTATTTTTCTCCCCCCAAACTCTTACTCTGATTTAATTTATAATTAATTTATAATTATAGTTACAAAAGATACATGATGATAATATTGATCTTGGTATCTTTTTCTGTTGTTCTAATATTAATCTCAAGTTACTCAAAAGTTTCTAACTTCTAAGAAATGATGGTATCATTAAGATTTTGGTAGCATGTGTTTCATAAATCTGGCTCTGTGATGCTTGTGCTTTGATACAATATAAAGGGTCATGTAATACTTAATTGTTTAAAGAATGGAATTAGGAAGGTCACTGGTTGTAGGAGGGAAAATGCAATTATCAATTGGGGGAAAGAGGAATGGGAAAGCCTGAAGCATTCAGAACAAGCACTTTGGTTGTTAGTGGTGAAGGGGTGCATAGTGTTTTGGCTTTGTTCTGGGTAAAGTTTTACAACTTGATTGGTTTTTGTGTTGAGACTGAAACTTGGTTACAGTGAAAGGGAGAAAGAACACTGTTTACTGAAGGTTGGCTTAATGTCGAAATAGTGAAAGTCAGGAAGTTCATCCCAAATGAGAGATAAAGTTTAAATACCTTGTATAGCTAACAGCACGAACAGTGAGGCAATGGATCCTCCATCTTAGAACTTTCCAATTTAAATGTGTGCCCTTATGGAAATTAGCCTTGGTCAAGGATAGATGACTGGAGTTAGTACAGGAGCACTGCCTGAGTAGTTACATGGCTTGTGTAGGAGTATGGAATGGTTTAGCTAGGAAGTTCCCTCACTCTGCTCCGTGGTACACTTATATAGCTGGCTTGGAGTACTTGAATGTTTAGGAATAATGCTAAGTAAAGTGGGCTGGGAATTGCTGATAGGTGAAGATTGGGTAACCCCTGTAGAGGTGTGGGTTTTTTCCAGAACTGGCTAAAAAACCCCAAAGCTGCTTACCCTGCATGTTGGCGTGTAATGGCCTTCTGGAATACCAGGTTTTAACTTTGAACAAACACTTCCTGGTTGGCATGTAAATGGATGAAAGCTTTATATTGAAACTTTTTGGTTTTTTCCTTAAAGAGATTTGTGTGGGATTTGTGCGGTAAAAATGTATCATGATTGTTCAAGGTGATAACTTTTGAATTTGTGATAATAAACAGCATTTCTAATTTAGATTTGTTTATTTTGCAGCTGCGGTTATTAATCGATACAACAGAAGAGTATCAGGTATGGCATCCTCTCTTTGTGTTGTTTTAGCCTCTTGCTTGTGCAACTGATACTTGAGGTTGTTGGATTTGTGGCTTTTTGTTTGGTCTGTAGATGCAGATTATGCTTGCTTATTTGTTTTCTATCTTGACCAATGTTAAATGCATTAATGAGTAGCTGTTATTCCCAACAAATGCTTTTTAATGTTGTTTCTGGACAGCATTATGTGAACAAAATGTTATGTATAGGTGAAAAGGCAAATTACTTTTTTCACTTGAGGTGCGCTGGGGATTGCTTTGCATAGGTTACTTTTTTGCTTCAGATATTTAAATGTGACATTTAGCTGGTCCAGAAAGTTGTTATGGTTCTGATTTGAACAATGTCTATATATAAAAATTGCCAGTGCATTCAGTGTTTTCTCTTTTGCTTTCAGTCAAAGTCTACCCAGTTTGTAACTTGTGTGTATGATCTGACATGTTCTTTGGTATGAGAGTTATGGTGGGGCATTGTTGATAATGTATCTCTAGTATATAAGTATATATGAGATAAATATATGTTTAATTTTATGTGCCTGTGGAGTTCAGTTGCTTTACTACTAGTTGCTTAGTTATGATTAAGGGTGTAACTCTGCATTTGTGGTCACTACCGATAAGTAATTGTGCATGTAGTGAGAACTTTATAACTCTTAAAAATTGATGGTGCTGGTTTTGATATATTATTACATGAGGGATTTGGGTGAGACAAAACTGGGTCTTGAATGATGGAGTTTGCTACTCTGATAGTAAATATTGGAAATTATAGATTGAGTATCTTAATATGGAGAGTCCCAAAACATTTTCATTTCTCTACTAATTGAACATCCATCTTGGAACCTGATGATGGAGTAAAATCTTACAAATGAGAAGTGAATACATCTCAGATTTAAACTGAAATAAAAGCTGAATTATTTCCTTTCTGAAGTTACAAAGTTGAGCCTTAATTAGAGGGTAGTTGTGGTTGTTTTGAGTCTTCAGTACTGAAATGAAACACTGGTGCTCTCAGAGTACTGATCTACACTTAGTTAAAAAAAACCAGGTTCCTTCATTGAAAGGGTCTAAAGGTTAATGTGAACAACTGAACAGCAAATGTAAAATTGAATTGCTAACTTATGCAATTAGATTAAGGATGTTCAGATGCTTAATAACATTGCTGCTCCAGGGAGAGCTAAAATAATTCAGTACAGTACATGTTAGAATTCTCATGGAGACAAACACTAATAGAATATGTATGTTTTATGACCTTTTGTTAAATATATTAAAACATGTCTTGCTTATATTCTTTTTGTCCTTCCAAAAGAAGAAAGGATTTTATTTCCACATTCATCACATCCTTGACCAAAAGTGGTGATATTTCTTTCATACTCCATAAATGGTAGTAGCACATTCTTGTATACTACTGCTTCTTTCTCATCCTGTAGTTCCGAGAACAGGGGGATCCATTCTGCTCACTTATGCTCCCCATTTCTGTACCATTTGCTACTTGTTCATCTCCTAGGCTGATGTGTTCCCTGAGGGATAGTGTTGGCTGGCTTGGCATTAAGCTTTTCCAAATGGTTCGACAGCTGAAATGCTCTACAGGGAATACCATTCGCTTCTTGACCAGAGAAACGTGGCTTTGTGTGCTGGCCAGAGATTGAGCCAGCAAAGCAGAGGTCTGTGGGTCAGAAACTCCATAGACTGTGCAGAAGAGTCATCCTGGAAAACGGGGACTTATCTAACCATGTCAACAGAATTATTTGTAGAAGTGCAGAGTGGTGAAGTGTCCTGGGTGTTCTCATGAAGAGAAACAGCATTTTCCAGGAAATGCTAGGAGAGAGAAAGAAAAATTAGTGCTTGGTGTTCCCCCAGAAATTCATCTTATGAGTAGATTACTTGTGTGTAGCATGTTTGGACACATAACATGTTGAGGTTCCATGGTGTGCACAGAAACCCCAGTGTTGGTCAGTTCTAATTTGTATACAAAGCTGGTGGCTGACTTGACTAAAACTGTGCTCTGCAGACTCATAAGCTATCCCTATGTAGAAACTGAAAAGAAAAACAACCAACCCAAACCACTAATTTTAAAGTCTCCTAGCTATTGGATGCCATACACTGGTGCCATGGGCAATTCGGGTGCTAATTACCCAATAGAACAGTTGTCTCGCTGCTGTTTTAAGTGAATTAGCAACATCTGAGCCTTCTGCTACTGTGAGTAACTCATGTTACACATTTGCTGGCTGACTCAGTCTGCCCAGGCTTGGTTGAGATGGCCTGAAAACCACACGGATTCCTTCTTCCCAGGAGTTGGACTGTGTCAAACTTCATACTTCCTTGATTACATTTCTTGATCTTCCTTCAAGCACAGGGGCTCCTGACAAACTTTGTTAGTCACTTCCTTTCCTGCAGTGAAAGAGACTGCAGATAATACCAGTGAGCATCTCAGCCCTTGGTTAGCAACTGCAGGGTGCAGGAAGGTGGGAGAAATCAGCAATACGTCCTTTCTCAAGTAATAATATCAAAGCTATTTCAAAACTAGAGGGAACAGAGCACTGATATTTGTCCCACTATAACAGCTGATACATAATAGTGAGGAGAATTTTGCTCCTGGTTGTATATGAATGAAAGTTAATTGTGATTTTTAGAATGAAGAGTGTGACGCCTACTATAGTCTCATTTGGGCATAGTTTCTTCTCTTTTAGTTCCAGCGTGCTTCAGAAAAGTAGGTTTTTTGCTAGATTTCTGTATTGCCATTTCTAGGCACTTTTGATTCCGCAGAACACCCACTCTCCAGCAGACTTACTGACTTCTTCACGGGATAGAAAAAAATCTGCCAAAATATGACACCCAATACCGTACACGTGGCACAGAGGGTTTTATTCTGTTTTCTCCAATTATTTCATAGAATTATCAAATCGTTTAGGTTGGAAAAGACTTTTAAGATCGAGTTCAACCATAAAGCTAAACAGCTTTGTGGTTTAAGAGAACACTTAGTCACCCGGTATACTTAGGAGGAACATCATGTCACGATGGTGGTAATTTTAATCCTCACTACTGGGATGGACTAACACAAATGAAGCATATCAAAAGTTATGTTCAAGAACTGTCAGGATACCAAGCCCTGTCCCAAACACAGTAGAAAAAGCCTTGGTTAGTGCTCGTCTTCCTTCCTTTCCCCTTCCTCTCTCTGCAAAGAGCACCACAGCGCCAAAAATTGGTCACTTTACCAAGAGGACAAAATCAAAACTGAAATCAAACATGCACACCTACTTTATGGCTGGCAGGGATGTCTATAATGAAGATGCAGCAGGAAAAGTTAGGCTAAAGCTGATTTTTACATGTTTAGAGTAAAGATTTTAAGATTTGCCAAATTTTAATTTATGGGTAAAAACTGCTTTGGCACCTGGAGGAACGTTTCTGCCAAGTTCCAAGTAACAAATGCACTAGCAAAGCTTGAGAATAAAGTTCTGAAGTCATCAACAGGAAATGGTGAAAGCATCTCTGCCACTTCAGACCTCCGTGGATGGAGCTTGGCATCCTCACGTTCAGTGCTACATTTTACACGTCAGAGTACAGACGTGCATGGATACGCCAGCATCTCACCCTTTGTAGAATGATCACCAGTGGTAAGGTTCTGTGGTTTAGATACCATGGTTGAAAAGTGCTAATAATGGTGAGAGCTGACTTGACTAAAACATAATGTAGGGTAGTGGGAGAATTAGTTATTTCTTCATTTATATCTTTGTGGGATGCAGAGTCTAGCAACTTGTAGTGTTTTTATGCTGGCACATGTACCCGCAAGTAAAAGCCTGATAGTAATTGCTCAACTCAGTAATTTGAGACTTTGTCTTTCTGACTCAGGCGCAAAGACTTCCATCCAGGTGGAGCGTTTTCTTTCAGACAAGTTTCTTTCACAGCCCCAGTTGGTGGAGAAAAATGGATTTTAAGCTTGGCTGTGGTTTTCTTTGCATCGAAACGCTCACAGGGATGCAGCAGGGGCAGCTGCAGCATAGACTAGAAGCGGTTACCACTTTAAGGAAAGAATTCTGCATAGATGTAGCTGAAGTAATTGCCATGTTAATTTTGATGGTGGTGTCTACATAACCTGCATTCATCATCAAAATGAAATGTGGTAAATCTGCTGTGGGGTAGGTACGTACACACATGGCAGGAGAAACAAGATACTGTGCAGCCAAATCAAAGGTGTAGTGTGATAGATGAAGACAGCATCCCTGCAGATAGGAAAAAATCCAGCAGCACAAGTTAAAAGGAGCGTCTGTTTTGGTGCATCTTTGTTTAAATCCTTAGGGAGCAGAAATTCAGTAAGATGGAACATTGTGTAATTATGCACAGGGAATATCCAATAGTCTCACCTGTAATTGCAGATCATTTCAGATTCATTCCAGGGCAACATGTCTTTAGAAAATTATTTTAAATAGAGCAACAAGCCCACTAAAGTTCTCTGAAGTACAGGCAACACTTGGAGTTGTTCCCAATGCAACCGTCTGTCAAGGTTTTACTAATCTGATGTAATTTGCTGTGGTTTAGTTACTGATACAAGAGACGTATTATTCTTAATGGTCTTTATAGTTTTCTGTTAGTCTGAGTGACCTGGTGTAATTTATTTCTCTTGCATATGCCTGTGCTCCCTCCTCAATCTTCTTTTGGCCTCTGTGGGATAGGAATGAAATGAAGGTTTTCATGTTCAACAGCTATATAAGCAGAACAATTGAATTGCATAATCTAGGGAAGCAATATATAATAGTTATTTCTGTAATACTTTTATACTAGCAAGGTAACATGACTGTCAGGATCTGTGGCTATTGATTTTCATGTTAATATAAAAAGTAATGAGGTGAACAAGACTCGTTTCAGTCCCTTTGGTAGGACAGCTTTCAGCAGAGGCTCAGTGAAGTGAGAAGGATCAAAGCTGCTGTCCCTGGAATCAGGTGCTAAGCCCTCTCCTAAATCATTGCTGAATAAATGTTTACACTTGTAGAAGATAATTTTGTTTGAATGTAACTGAATTCCTGTGTGTAGTGAAAGTGAACATTGATGGGGACAGTGACATTTAACATTGCCAGTGTCCACAGCAAATGTTGGGTTTGCAATCGGTGTTTTTGACATTTCTCGAGCAATCTGATACATGACAGCATGCTTTGGGTTTGGCTTTGTTTTGGGGTGGGTTTTTTTGTTGTTGTTGTGGGTTTCTTTCCCCATCTTCATGTAACATTTTAACATGCTATTTTTAGAAGGTGTTGGTATAGTCTTTTGAATAACGTATAAATCTGTGTTCCCTGACAGTTTCTGGCTTTTTCTTTCCTCGTAAGATAAACTTCTGTAAGAGACCTGTATGACTGCTGGTACTTCAGAGTCACTGGTGATCCTTCATTTTGACAATGGGGGACTCTTTACCTTGAGCTCTTCATTCTTCTGGCTCCTACTAAAGATGAGCAATCATTTCTACAATAGATATGTTGTTAAAGTCTGATATCTCTTTTGGCAGATAGAGCATTTTCTTTGCACCCTGGCACGCTGAGATGTCAGGATATGGATAATACTACCCATAGTATTTTAGTAGCTTTTTAGTACCTTTCAGCCTTTCAAAATGACAGCTTTAAAATAAATAATTTTCTAAGTAAGCTTTTATATTAATATTGCCATCTAGTGTGTTAGTATTTGGTAAAGAATTCTGTTTTGGGATCCTGATAAGTTAGGACATCTAGATAGTAGCAATGAAGCAAGAGGCAATGTTTCTTTAGGGAGGTTGTTTTGAGTACTCTCTTTTGCAGAATAATATCTACTATTTCAGTGATAAAAATCTCTTCAAAAGATCACGGGAGGAAGATTGTCTCTCTCTGTGCCATTCTCTTTGCTTTCTAACTACCAGACTACCTGATTACCAGAGGATGACTTGAAAATCATGATCTGATTTCTTCTCTTGCTGCTGTTTAATGAATTTCTATATTGATTATTCACCATCGTACCAAACTGATGGCTTCATAACTTCTGCTGAAAGGTCTTCAGGCAGATGATAAATTGTAAGACACTTTTGAGTTCAAGAATCCACATCTTTTACAAATGGCACAAACAGCTTTCCTATTGCAACAACCTGATGCTTCTCTCATCTTTTTTTTGTTAGGCCTAATGATTGCAAAACTGATATCATAACTAGAGTGAAAATAATTCATTTTGAAAAATGTTGATATGAGCAAAAGCCAAGTGTGTGGGATGACAGATGAAAGTGGTGATAAATTGTGTGGGTGCTCTCCTGTAGGAAAGTGCCTGAATCATTATTCATTAAAAAAAACAAACCTTGTTTTCTGTTTGCAATATTGGGACTTTTAAAATAATTCTTGGCATGTAATTGGCATCCAGTGAATAATTAAAAGCTTATTTTTGGAAATTAACAGTTGTGACTTGACAATTACTTGGATTTCACTCTGATGTGAATAATTCTGCTAGATTTTTTTTTTTTTTTAATGACATAGAAATACAACACTCAATGAGCATTCTTATTTAAAACTTAAGTCAGCGCAACACCTGGTCAGGCAAAATCGGATCCAGTCTACTCAGTGCAAATACAAATGAATATAAGTGCTGAAGTGGAGGAGAATTCATTCACTTTTCCTCTTTTTAAAATTTATTCTTTCTAGATAGTTGTTTATGCTTATGGTGCTATATAACAAAAGTTGTTCACCTGAAGTCAAATTCATATCATAGAATTCCAGACTAGTTTGAGTTGGAAGGGACCTTAAAGCTCATCCAGCTCCAACCCCTGTCACAGGCAGGGACACCTTCCGCTAGAGCAGGTTGTTCCAAGCCCCTGTGTCCAACCTGCCCTTGAACACTGCCAG
>NW_009922396.1:28337-32328 GCF_000696875.1 Nestor notabilis
CAGGGAAGAGCTTCTGCCCAAGAGCTCATCTCAATCTCCCCTCTGGGAGGTTAAAGCCATTCCCCTTGTCCTGTCCCTACAGGCCCTTGTCCAAAGCCCCTCTCCAGGTCTCCTGGAGCCCCTTTAGGCACTGGAGCTGCCCTAAGGTCCCCCCTTCAGGAGCCTTCTCTTCTCCAGCTGCCCCAGCCCAGCTCTCTCAGCCTGGCTCCAGAGCAGAGCTGCTCCAGCCCTTGCAGCATCAAGTTAGTCCTTCCTATTAACTGGGAGAATAAGGCATAGTTACACACTTGTATTAAGCAATTAATGCAGTTAAGAACCAGTTTTCAAAAGTATTCAGGTGGCAAGATGTGCAGGTGATTAACTGAGTAATTCACATTAAAGATCTTTAAAAAGCCTACATAAATGCTAGTCTGTATCTTTAGATACATAAACACTTTTGAAAATGTCAGCCTTCAGCTGCCTTTTTTCTTTTTTTTTTTTTTTTTTTTTTTTTTTAAATAAAATTTCATTCTCACTTCTTGATGGGTTGGGTTTTAATTTTCTCGGGGATAAGACGGAAAAGAGAATTGCCTTTTTCTTCCTCTTTTGTTTTAAGCCCACACTGTTTTTTAACATGTGAATTACAGCCCGGATAAAAATATTCCCACATGGTTGGTTGTGCACAAGAAATTGAAAGCAAATACTGGAAGAAATCTCAAAATGCATGTCACGGTATAGGCTAAAAAGGTAGTTTTGCAGTTAGTGCAGGCATGGTGCTGTGACGTTTGTATGTGGAGTGACCTCAGGAGTTAATGTGCTTTTTGTTTTTCTGGTGAATAAATAAGGCTGCACTTTATCTCTTCTTTAATAAGAAAGCTTCGGAAAGAGTCATAGATGTTATGCTTTTATACCCATTAACACACTCAGGGCAAGTTTAGGTTGCTGTAACCTCAGATAAATGTGAAATGTAGATGTCCACGTAGAACAGAAAATTTTAAACATACCTGATTTAGATGTAAAAGGATATCTCGTGTATTTTAGGAGATTTCACTCATTTTAACACCAGAACACCTTGATGAGGCTATCTCCAAATAATGCAGAGCTTTAGTAAGCATGTTCAAAAACTAGCTACAGGCAATATAATGGGTTTACAGCAGCCTCAATTAGGAATTGCTGTGAGCACTTTTATAGTGCTCTCATTTGAAGAGAGGCTTAAATCAAGGCTTGGCTTTGGGAGATGGCTTGTGCATGGGTATGTGGCTGCCTGAAGCACTTACTTGATTCGGATTAGCATGTCTGTGTGTCTTTCCTATGTCCCCAAACTTTGGGATGGCAAGGAGTGTTAATCTTCTTAAACTCACTGATCTTCTATAGTGGAAGAACACAGAACTAAGTGGTTGTAAAGAAAGCACACAAGTTCTAAGTGAGGAAGTTCTGCCTAATATTAGTCTCTTGCCAGGATACTTCAACGGTGTATTCCTATAAATGAAATCCATTTGTTCAGTAAGCTGCTGAAGTCGAGAGTTGTCTCATCTGAAGATGAGTTGCACCAAGGCAAATAGTTTTGCCTTCCCCATAACCAGCAATCAGCAGAGCATCCGAGTTGCTCAGCAGCTGCACAGAATAGGGGGTAGCTGCTGGGTTTTATTTCAAGGGACGTTTTTTCTACAATCCCTGCTTTGCTTGCACACCAGGGACCAGGAGCTTACACATCATTGCTCTGGACATAGTCCTTGGTGTCAAAGCCAGGCTTGTTTTATCTTGTTCCCTGTCACTGCAGGTAAATGGGTGTTACTGGTTCCAAGTAGGGGTAATGTGGTTTTTAGCCTATTTGGACACTCCCTAGCAATCTTTAAAAATCATATCTGAGTTGCTGAACCATTAATTTCATAAATGTCTTCTAACACTTTGACATCCTTCAGTTCTCTGTCACGAGCGATGTCGGAGAGACGTGGGTAATTTTCATTGCTAAATGTCTGCTCTGCTCTAACACACAAGTGCTTCAGTGCACTTCTCTCAAGATGCTGGTGGTTCTTTATGATATTGAATGTGCCTTATTTACAGGTTTAGCAATTCATATAACAGAATTGCAAGTATAAAAAGCAAAATATGCCTTGGTCTGGAAACTGGAAGAGAATTTCTTATTTCTAGACTGGAAAAACACTTCTGTTCTATTTCTCAGCTAGATTCTCTTCTGTTTACTGTTTGCAACTGAAAGCCTGTAGGATACATGTCTGTCTTTCTTGGAAGTTGTATATTTGAGCCATTTCTTGGAACTTGTGATGCTTTGATGTAAGCTGAATGCAAAATGAGCCTTCTCCATGCTGTTTTTAACTGGGAGAAAGTATCACTGTGTTTATAAGGCACATAAACATTTTGCTGCTTAATTTCTGGTTTTATCTGCCTTGCTTATGTAGCCATTTAGAAATGTGGTAAGATTTATGTGATGGGCTAAACCAGAAGATCATTACAGCAGAAGGCTTCTACAATTGTGAATCTGGGTGCTCTGAAATAGTAGTAGCATCATGTTTTCCAAGAGACCTTTTTTATGGCTGACTATCTCATCGGTAAGGCTCTCTTAGAAGGCTTGAACAAGGTCAGCAGCATGTTTATCCATTTCAGTCTTTTGATTTCTCAACTTGCAAGAATAAAGCTTGCTTCACTTGAATTTCTCAATGAAATATGAATGTCTGACTCTAAAATACCCTGCTGCCATTTAAAGATTCTTGTTTACACATAGTAAAGGGAGTTGGAAAAAGAAGTAGCAAATTGTAAATTACTGTTTAAGATCGAAGGGGCAATATTTTGATTAGGTTGTTACTATGTCCAAGCTGTGAACATTTAGATCTGCCACCTGGAAAGCTTTCTTAGTTTTAATTAGGCCTCTACCATGATGGGAAGCTTTTTGTTGTTATTTTTCATGCAGATAGTTACTGTAAGGTCCAGAGCACAGTGGTGTGTCTGAAGGGATACTGGACTCTAGAGTTATAGAGACATAGAAGCCTACATAGAGACAAAGAAGCCCAAAGTGCAGGAGCCCTCGTTGTAGCTTAGTTAGCAGGTGATTTCTGTAAATCAGGTTTTCTTGTCCCTTGGCTTCTCCAGACTACTTCCAGAATGCTGTATTTTATCTACAGAGTGCTTTCACAGTAAGTCCTCTGTAAGATTTCAAATGATCAGAAATTCCAGTCCAGGAAATATGTAGAATTATTGGAGTGTATGCACAAAGGTGTGTTTAGATGATCTAGAAGCATTTTATTCAGTTACTTTTGCCACGGTTTGATTCTATGGAACAAGGTAGCCTCACAGAATCATAGAATAGTTAGGGTTGGAAAAGACCTTAAAATGAGTTTAGTATATTATTCTCCAGCACTTGGCTTCTGAGAGGTGGAAGAGCATGACCCTGTATCCACTCCTGAGCATGTGAAGTGGAAGGATAAGCTAAAGCACTTTGCATAGTTGATATGTAAATGCATTAAGTAACAGTTGTGCCTCTGTGTAATTAAACAGGCGACTACATAAAGCAAACAATGACAGACAGTTGTTGGTTTAATTAAAGAAAGAAAAAGATGAATGTCATGTTCATCTGGTTGTACTAAAGAGGCAGGAGAAAAGCCTCAGAGGGTTCTGTCCCCAGGTCCTGCACTGGCTCAAGTTTTTCATTTTCATTACTCCTGAGCAAGAGGAGGATTTTAATAAAGATACTCAGACTGAGGAGTGTCTTCTGAATGTTCAGTAGATGCCCCCAATTCCCCCCCCGAGTTTGCCTCATGCTTTGACAGGAAACGTCTTTCCGTGATAGATCGCAGGAGCAGGTTCTCAAGCGTGCCAAGGAGCCTTTGTGTTATTTGCCTGCCCCTGCCACGTGTGGGGTGGCTGTGGCAAAGTGAGGCCCATCCGTTAACTTGGGGTGGTTTCCGCTGTAGATGCTGTCTGTTGCAGGAGTTAAGCAAAGCAAAACACAAACCCAAACCCTGAACAAAGCCTAGAAAGCAGGAATGCATTGTCTCTA